>NW_024061812.1:0-204258 GCF_006381635.1 Hibiscus syriacus | reverse complement strand
ACCGACCAATGCCTGCATACGTGAATCCACCAAAATGAAATGTGATGTTAAAAGCTAAATTGCTTTGTTAATCTCCCTTTGGAAGAGATACTTTTAATAGGGTTTAAAGATCAAAGTTAGGAACTATCATTTGTAGCTTAGTATCATGGTTGAATTTTTAACCAAATGAGAATACCAAAGAAGAAAACTTTGAGTTAGGTTAACCACTAAGAAACAATATAAATATATATTACAAATGTTTTTAGTTATATTAAATGAAAAGTTGTTGACTATCACAGTTGGATGACAATGTTCACTATGGATCTTTAAAAGAAAAATGCATGATTATTGGCAAGCAACAAAATCAAGTGCTCCCTCATGTTAAGCCTTGTTAGCTTCTGCTTTGTTAGCTTCGCTTGTCGTACTGTCCTTTAAGTTTTGACAGTTATGTCTGTTAAGCCTTTGGTATCATGATTTGCCTAATTTGTCTTTCTTCTTGCAGGTTGTTATTGATTGAATCCATCCAAGCTATTGGGAATCTTGCTCGGGGTTTGCGAACTCATTTTCCTGTTAGTTCACACTTCTTTGTTGCCAGTTTCATTTGTAAGTTCCATATACTTACGTAATCATGAAGGAGAGCTTTAATTGCATGTTATGTTCATTTTCCCTTTTGCCAATTGTGCCTTCGTTAATCATTTTTGAACCTACTTCATTTTTATTTATCATCAAGTCTTTTGGTTGTGGAATTATACTTCTTTAGGTATAACTGAAGTACCATGTTTGTTTGGTTGACATACACCCTTTAATTGAAAAAAAACAATTTTTCTGGAAGCCCAAGTTAATGGTCTTCTTTTACCGACTAAAAAGTAGAATGCTGAAAACTTAATTGCTGAAAATAAGGTTTTATTGAGATCTTACATTGACAACTTTAGATGGAAGACTAGATAGTTAAAAAGAATGAATATAAGATTAATGTAGTTAATTGATAAAAATAACCCAGTAAATTAGGGAGGTTTAATTACTTAAATATTTTCATTAATGAAAATATTTTAATTAGTAATTGTGGAAACAAAAGCAAATTCTCTCTTTTGTACTTAAGTATCACCAATAAGTTAGGTGTACTATGTTAGCACTAAGGGAAGAAATGTAATGATTATATTTAGCTGCACTCTTTCTCTATAATATTAGCAATTAACTTTTGAAATTGATATTCCAAAAATACGAAATGGATAAGAGTTGGATGGATTTGTCAAGGGTAAGCGACGAATATCGAAATGGACTCGAAACTTTTCTAAATTTAGCTTTTGTGAATACAAGCGAAGAGAATATGATTCTTTGCCCTGGTAAGAAATGTGCTAACATTAATTGGCACATTCGTGAAGTTGTCTACGAGCATCTAGTTGTTTTTGGCTTTGTTCGGGACTATAGAAAATATATTTCATAGAGAGTTCACATCTCATAGATCTTCTTCTACGAGTTATTGGACTTATCCTTCTAATTCTCACCATCGATTTATTAGAGAAGATGACATGGAATGTATGTTGCGAGATGCATTTAATATGCACAATCATCATCAATCTCTGTTAGAGAAAATGATTGTGACAATGATGTTAATGATTTCACTGAGATGAGAAGAAGTGGATGTGCTGAAGAGCCAAATGGAGAAGCGGCAAAGTTTTACAAGTTGCTTTATGAAATTAATGAACAACTTTATGAGGGATCAAAATATTCAAAGCTTTCTTTATGCATTTGTCTTTTCTACTTAAAATGCATGGAAGAAATTGATAACTCTTTTACAATTATTAGAGTTTCTAGGCGAAATGTTTCCTTTTGCAAAAATCCCTCAATCAAGCAAAAATATGAAGAAAATTATAAAACCAAAGCTCTAGCTTGAATCACCACAATCATTTTATTAATAAGAAGCGCTAAAACAAATGCCCTTCATAAAACAACACAACACGAGTCACAATCCATCCATTTTGACACTTCTAACTTTATCTACCCCGCCATACAAATAGCAAAGCGGTTGTTAATTTACGGATGCAGAAGAAAGCTCTCTTAATGTTTGATCTGCAACCAATACTTCAATATCAGTTATGTTGGTTGTTTTAGTATCTGATGTATCATCTCCTTGATAAAGTTGAGAAGAGATTAAACCCAATTGTTTCTTTTGCAATTTGTATCGTTTCTCAAAACATGGCATGTCTTCTCGATCTTGTAATTGTATTCTAGTGTACTTGTGCATCCAGACCTAGTCACCAAACGAAATTAAAACCAATTAGTATTAATATCCGATAACGGTACTAAAATTTGATGTTTGTCAATATTAGGGATGAAAATGAGATGATACAGACCATGAGCTAGTTAAGTTTGACTCGATCAAAATTTGGTCAACACTCTAGTCGAATGAACTCGAGTTCTTAATGAGCCGAAACGAAGTACTTGATACCCGACTCTTTCGGCTCGAAAAGATGTGAGCAACTTGAAAAAAACTATATATTAAGTTTTTTATTTCTTGTAAATTAAGGCTTCGTTTGGGAATGTTTCTCCAAACTAGTTTTTTCAACGAGCTTTTCCAACGCAAAACTACCCGTTATAATTTCTTAGTTTGAGTCAATAATCACTATTCAAACATGAATCATTAGCTGAAAATGAATTGTTTGAAGAATACTTCTGTGTTTTCATAAGGAATTTTGTACCAAACGGACTTCCATAAGAATTCTCAAATGGCCCTTAAATTAATTAAAATGTTTATATTTATATGTTATTCTAAAAAAATACAATATAAATTTTTCAGGTACTTAAATTTTAGGTTCGAGCTTAAACTAAGCTCGAGTTTTAGCTTTAATTGAACTAAATCTAAAAATGTTTTAAGTTTAAGTTTTTTTAAACTCGAGTCAAACTTTAACTTTTTATTTCGAGTTCGAATCGAGTCGAATTAGAAAATGTTCAAACTTTACTCAACTTGTTTATTGCCTAGTCAAAATCACTGAATAATAATCTCTCGTGCCTTAAATAAAAACAAATTCAATAAAGGAGGTAGACTTGAATCCACACATACTGGAATTATTAAAACTGAAAGTATTGATGAACAAGGTTTTCTTGGCTAGTTTCGTGTCCACTAATTTGTCTTGAATCTGAAAGAAATAAAGGTATAATGCTAGTCTTTGTCCTTAATATTACGTCTCTATAAAAAATTTAAATACTTTAACTTTTAACATTTCATTTTTCATTAAAATGACTCTTTCTATATAAAATTTATTAATTAAATAATAATTAATATTTTTTATTAATGTAATATTTTTACATGTGATTAACTATTAATATGGTATATGTCATGTGTGTTAAAATATTAGTAAAATAATAACTAATATTTTTTTATTAATGTAATATATTTACATGTGATTACCTATTAATATGGTATATATTTGTATATTAAAATGATATTATGGTGTATATCATGCATGTGCGAGTGTTGACATTATATATGTGTGTTTAAATGATGATTTGAAAATATCACTTCATCAATTAAGTACATATGAGAGTATTATTTTAGCGATAAGAGTTTATCCTTAATTTCATTCACAAATAATTACTTTGGCCAAAATTATAAGCTAAAGTGTTTCATAAATATATGTATCAAATGAATCATTCAACAAAATTAAATATAATTTGTTTTCATTATATAAAAATTAAAGAATAAAATTGAAATTGATTTAAAATTAATTAAAATAATTAAGAAAATTAAGATTTAGTTTAATTAAACCAATAATAAGGAATATCTAACCTCATAAATGTCAGTTTTGACGTTGAGGTGGATCACGAACTACATGACATACATATTCTTCGTCAAAAAGATAATTCTTTACAACAAACCACGTACAAAACAAGTCACCTTACTCGCCAACCTACTATTTGCCGGTATTCATAAAATCAATCAAACCAGTAGTAATCATGCTCAAAATCTATACAATTATTAAATAAAAAGGTTTAAGGTTATTTCTGCTTTTGTAATAGATTCAATTCATCATTTTCCCCATTATGATATTTTCACATTAATTTAGTTATCGAAATTATTTAATCGCATTAATATTTAAAATATTTATTATTATTTAGGGTTTTAAGTTAGGATTTATGATTTAAGGATTAATGGTTAACGTTTAGTATTTAGGATTGAGTTAAGGATGATAAATTTTAACAACTTCGAATGACTAAATTAATACAAAAACATTATTTGTACAAAAACAATAATTAGATCTACTATAGAGACAAAAATAACCTTTCAATCAATTAAAATTAAATAAATTAGGCACACTATAATATTATTCACTTGTGAGTCCATCCTCAGCTACACGTAAGGGTAGCTTCAGGGGAGTGTTATCTTACACCTATTATGTACTATTTAGTTACGCATGTCCTTTAGCCGAAGCCCGAAACATCCTAGATTCTCACCTCGGATATGGCATTCGCTTCATTCGTTACTCTGCTAATCACTCGTGCTTATCTGATATCATTATAACTAACGCCATTTTCGATTAATATCAATATGTCTACTTAAAAAAAAGTTCACATGTCCTCGTATTCAAGATGGACCTCCAATGTATCACCAATTTTTTATCAACTTTATGTAAGTTGCTTCCTTGGTGAAAGTTTTATTGGGCTGCCCCATCTGTCATGATCATATTGGTAGTGGTTGAAATATTTACAGCATGTTTTCTTCAAAGTAGGGGCAAACCAGTAAATGTCACAGATTTCAAGATTTATCTTTCGAAATTTGTTTGTCACAATTTTAGCATCTATTTCCTTTATATGATAAGGAGACCCACGTTTTGTATTTATGATAATGGCACCCAACATTTTAAAACCTTAGTACTACTTTAGTTTGTGTAAGCAACTCATATTAATTGTTCCTAAAAGATTCTTGTTTCTGCTCTTCAATTCTCTCTTAAATATGGTTCATGGATTTCCAACAGCTATTCTATATAATAAATGAAATACACTTCAAGTTCCACTGCTCTGTATTATGGCCATTTAATGTGCATTTACTTCTCATTTATTCTTACAACGTTCCCTTTCCCTTTCTTGGACCGTTAAGCGACCTAAATAATATAAAAATATTGATCTTTTTAAAAATTTCGAATCCGAGTAGCATTATTAATCATAAAAAATATTATAAACAAATAATATCTTGGTTTCTTTTGCTGGTAGAATATGTGGAAATTGAAGCAAAATAAATCTTATTTAACAATAAGAAAACACAAACGTAACATATAATTCCGGAAACAGTATCTATCCAAATGAAAGCTGTAGCATTATAGATGGTGAAATACTAGGAACATAAAATCTAAATAGCACAAACTAGTGGATAAAATGCTTCAAGAAAAGGTATTTGCTTAGATCCTGGGCTTGAGGTGGCCTTCATTGGCGAGCTTGAAGAGACGAGCCTGAGCTTTAGCAGCACTGTTTGAACCAAGTGCAGAGACAAAACTCTCCCTCACTTGCTGAGTCGAGAATGGGAACCTATGGTTCACCATGGAGTTGAGAAATGAGGCAGTTCCTTCCCGGTAAAGCGCCCCGAGTCCGTCGGTACGTGTGTTTGAAAGTGCTTGGGGCAGGCTCAGGGTTGTTCCGAGACCGGGAGCGCTGGTCACACCGAATGCACTGCCTAAAGTGCCCCACCAACCAAGCAGACCCCATATCAGCGTGGGGTGACTCCTCCAGAAACTGAATATAACAAATATGAGTTGTTAGTATCGCAAGTACCATTACGTTATCAGAATAGCAGCCACTATGTAACCGTTATATAGCAATAACAGTGTCTTCTAAAATCGTTATTGCATAACATAATACTTACAATCACTGCAATAGCGTTAACTATGTCCGTAATCGCGATAAATCCAACACAACCGCAACCTCAATTTAAATCGATAAGTGTAACGTGATGATAAAAGCAACATTTGGAAGTTATCACAATGACTTACTCGCATGTACCACCGATTGGTGGAGTTGGAGCAGGAAAGAACGGAGGTGTAGGAATGCTTGGAGTTCCTGGATCAATAGTGGGAGTTGGTGGACTGCCACCTCCATAAGTTGGCGGACTTCCACCGCCGTACGATGGTGGACTACCGTGTGAAGGAGTATGTGATGGTGTCGATGGCTCATGCGGTGGTGTTCCACAATTTCCACCCGAAGGTGTTGACGGTGTTGTTGGGGTGTGGTGGTAACCACCTCCATGCGATGGTGTTCCATGAGAGGGAGGTGAGCCACCTGAACCACCGTGGGATGGTGGTGTCCCATGTGAACCTGCACTTGAATCAATTAGATCACAACAAAATTGAAACATCATACAACATGCATGAACTATATATACCAGAGGGAGGAGTTCCTGCATGAGGATCTGGAGATGGATAGTAGTTCTTCTGCTCTCCAAAGCCAGTGGAGGTCACAGAAACGACGCAGAAATAACCAGCAACCAAACCCACATCGAACAAACATGCATGATTCTTTCCCTCGCCATTGCAAGACAAATACTTCAACAGCAAAGAATGGAAGAAGGTGTGTGGGTTGAGAAGAATGAGGGGTCGATCACTATAAAGCCCCAACGAGGTGAAGTAAATGGAAACAGGTGAAGCTGCATGAGGTTAGTTGATGACAGCAGGTGCATTTATATGTTGTATTAATTAACTTTTGAATTGTTGAAACAATGCTGAGCTTCAAATGGTTTTGGACACATCAACTCCAACGAAGAGATTACTCGTTCAAATCCAATGAAGAGAGAGAATTGCATTGGGACCATCTTTACTTATTACACCAAATATAGATCAATATAGGTTGGCATTTGCATGAGATTACTATTTTCTTAAATATAGGATCTTTGTCTCTCGCCGCGTCCATCTTATGCTTATCTAGATTTGATAGTATATTCAACCCATCTTTGGGTTTGAACGGCTACGTCTGCAGTGTATATGTATTGTCAATAATTAAGAAAGATTTTAAGAAGATACTATCCTTATAATTAAGGACGTTCACAGTCTGTTAACGTAACATTTAGTCCAAACGGTCAGTTAACCGTTATAACGGTTATTAGATTTTGTTAACCATAACCTAACCTGTAATTCTCCAAATATCAGGTCAGTGACTACATTGAAAGGATTTAAAATTTGGATGATTTAATTTGAATAAATGGTAAAGTATAAGAAAATGATTTAGAAATTTTGTTTAATACCAATTAGTAAGAATGGAAGAATGAAAGGGGTATTTTGGCCCTTTAAAGGGAAATGAATTTAAAATTCATTTTAATTAGGGTATTAAAGTAAGTGGAAAGTGAAAAATACACTAAGTTATCTTCTCTTCTTCTTTCCCGTGTAAGTGCTCTCCTCCATAGCCAAAGGTAAGGCTTTATCTAGCCAGCTTTTCCTTTCGTTTTTGGTTTGCTCTTGAAACATTGTGTGTTATAGAGGCTTAAGGAAGGGTTAAATAAGATTAAAACTAAGAGATGGATGATTTATTTGAGATGAAGAAAATAATTTTTAAAGATATGTTGATATATGAGTTTTTATTGAGGTTTACTAGTATATTTGACTTGACAAAAAAATAAATAAGAGATTAAAAGCCTTGGATGCGATTAAAAACATGTATGAAAAAGTAGTATGATTCTTGGTTTGGAATGTTCTTTGGAGAAATTAGATGTTATGAGAAGCCAAATGGATGAAAATTAGTTGGGTTAAGTGATGTTAAGTTTAAGGGTATTGTTTGAGGTATAACTAAGGGAATTTGACGAAATTTGGATAAAAATCGAGTTGAAAAATGAAAATTTTGGGTTAGGGTATCAGTACTGGAAGAACAATACCGATATTATAAGTTTAAATTTGAAGAATTACGATGAAAATATCGATACTAAGAGAAAGGTATCGATACCATGATTCCAGAATGTAGAAATGGTATCGATACTGAAAGGGAGTATTGGTACCATAGTATAGAAGTATCGATACCATGGTAGGGGTATCGATACTATTGAGCTTGGAATTGTAAGATAGGCTGAAATTGTAATAGAAATTGAAAATATTAGTACTTTTGAGCATTATTAAAACATAAATGTTAAGGAATATACTAACATTGGTATGGTATGTGTTTTAATGGATGCTTGTGTAGATCATAACCAAGTTCCTAAGTCTAGCAAGAAAAAGGGCAATGATAAAGCTATCGAATAGCTGGACATCATTACAGCTTATTAGCGAGCTTATCAGGTGAGTACATTTATTGTATTTATATGAGATGAGGAAGACTCGCAATGAGTCAACTTAGAATGTTTTGATTTAATGTATATTTTGCAGTATTCAATTTAATTTCATTATGTGTATGGAAAGGATATTATGAATAAGTTTTAGAGTATGAACTGCTATAAAATGAATGAACAAATGAAAATGCATAACGGTGCATTATCGGCATGAAAGGATGCCATAAATGAAAATGTACAACGGTGCATTATCGGCATGAAAGGATGCCATAAATGAAAATGAATAACGGATCATTATCGGCATGTAAGGATGCCATAAATGAAAATGCATAACGGTGCATTATCGACATGAAATGATCCCACAAATGAAAATGCATAACGGTGCATTATCGGCATGAAAGGATGCCACAAATGAAAATGTATAACTGTGCATTAACGGCATAAAAGGTGCCACTCACGGTATTTATAAAAGATAAATGGCCATTTTGGCACTTCGGTGCAATACATGTACATTACTTTCTCATTTAACATATATAGGGCAAATAAAGAATAATTGGGAAAAATATAAGAAAGATAGGTATGTTGGGCATTCGATGATTGTATGAAAGAAATTTGGTTTAACTGATACGGATTTATCTGATCCTTATGGAGTATGTGATTTAGTTCGTAATCAAATAGCCATGATATACTTGTGTATACATTGAAGTTTCTTTACAATATTATGTCTCACTATGTAAATATTTAACGTGTGTTGATTTCACGCGTAGGTAAAAGCAAAGACTAGCCGAGTAAGGGGTGCACTAGTAGCTATAATCAATCTAAGGTTAACTCTCATTAGTAACAGTAGGACAATCGTAATTATATTGAAAATTTGCTGGCATGTAATCGAATTTTAAGAAAAATGTTCTATAATGTATTTAAAGTGATAATTTTTGATAATATGTTTTAACGAATGTTTTATTATTGTACTAAAATGTTTTGTTTTATTTTCGAAACAAAATTTTATCCTTTCCATACACATAATGAAATTATATTGAATACTGCAAAATATACATTAAATCAAAACATTCTAAGTTGACTCATTGCGAGTCTTCCTCATCTCATATAAATACAATAAATGTACTCACCTGATAAGTCTCGCTAATAAGCTGTAATGATGTCCAGCTATTCGGCAACTTTGTCATTTCCCTTTTTCTTGCTAGACTTAGGAACTTGGTTATGATCTACACAAACATCCATTAAAGACACATTATGAATAAGTTTTAGAGTATGAACTGCTATAAAATGAATGAACAAATGAAAATGCATAACGGTGCATTATTGGCATGAAAGGATGCCATAAATGAAAATGCATAACAGTGCATTATCGGCATGAAAGGATGCCATAAATGAAAATGTATAACGGTTCATTATCGGCATGTAAGGATGCCATAAATGAAAATGCATAACGGTGCATTATCGGCATGAAATGATCCCACAAATGAAAATGCATAATGGTGCATTATCGGCATGAAAGGATGCCATAAATGAAAATGCGTAACTGTGCATTAACAACATAAAAGGTGCCACTCACGGTATTTATAAAAGATAAATGGCCATTTTGGCACTTCGGTGCAATACATGTACATTACTTTCTCATTTAACATATATAGAGAAAATAAAGAATAATTGGGAAAAATATACAGAAAGATAGGTATGTTGGGCATTCGATGATTGTATGAAATAAATTTGGTTTAACTGATACGGATTTATCTGATCCTTATGGAGTATGCAATTTAGTTCGTAATCAAATAGCCATGATATACTTGTGTATACATTGAAGTTTATTTACAATATTACGTCTCACTAAGTAAATACTTAACGTGTGTTGATTTCACGCGTAGGTAAAAGCAAAGACTAGCCGAGTAAGGGGTGCACTAGCAACTATCATCAATCTAAGGTTGACTCTCATTAGTAACAGTAGGACAATCGTAATTATTTTGAAAATTTGCTGGCATGTAATCAAATTTTAAGAAAAATGCTCTATAATGTATTTAAAGTGATAATTTTTAGTAATATGTTTTAACAAATGTTTTATTATTGTACTAAAATATTTTGTTTTATTTTTGAAACAAAATTTTATGGGTTTGACAAATGAGTGATTTTTTATAAATGTCGTGTGATACCCATGACTTGTCTATTGAAATATATACGGGAAATTGGTGTTACATTTATTGGTATCAGAGCTACAGGTTTAGCCGATTCTCAGCCGAAACTGGGTTTATTTGAAATTAGAAAAAGGGATTACATGCTATTAAGATTGTCAAGGTTACTGATATGGTTTCATTAGAGTGTGATTATTGACACTCCTTACTAACTGTAGTGTTATTATTATGTATGCCCTAATAGATTTCAGAATCTTTGAACTCGCGAAGAGCGGGGGAACAAGAAAATAGAGAAGGAACTTGTAGCGAAAGTTACGCGGCTAATAGTGAACATCCGATTTCATCTGAAAATGCTAGTGCGACTGCACATCAGGAGTTGTCGGTGTCTTAGTTTGGAGCTTTTATGAAAGCTCTCGACGCTATATTGACCCTATTTCATCCTCCTCCACCTCCCCTTGCTCCTCCAGCACCAAGGATGCCAATCCCAAAAGAGTTGAAGAGTTTGGGAGCTCTAAAGTTTTGGGGATAAGAGGATGAGGGTCTTATGGAGGCTGACTTTTGGCTAAATGATGTTATGGTAATGCTTGAAAGTCTTCACTGCTCAAATTTGAAAAAGTTGGGTGGAGTTGTATCTTTACTTAGAGGATCAACTCAAGTATGGTGGTCAAATACTACGATGTATGCACAACCAGAACAAGTGACCTGGCAATTCTTCCTGGAGGAATTCAAGAACAGGTATGTGGGTGCGCAGTTTAAACGGGAAATGATGTTAAGGTTCCTTAATTTGAAATAAGGTGATCGAGCCGTACATGCGTTCGAGGTTGAGTATAATAAGCTGAGCTATTTTGCTACTGAAGTAGTTCCAAATGACAAGGCTCGACGTGATTGGTTCATAGAAGGTTTGAGGCCAAAGTTGAAAGAGATGATGTTAGTTTTGAACTTGCCTAGTTTGTAAGAAGTCATAAATTGATCCAAGACTATTGAAAGAGCTCAATAGGAGACCCTAGCAATGGAGCAGAGTTTGCAGATGGGGAAAATAGTTAGAATGCCTTCAATTCCCCATCATGCTAAGAGAGGAAAGGGCTCGAGTTCCAGATATACAAATAGAGATGGTTCTGTTGTAGCTTCACAGAAAACTAAATAATCCCAGTCTTTTCCTGCTAGCTCGAGGAGAGTATTTGGGGAAAAGACTCCATATCAAACATGTGGTAAATTGCACCGTGGAGTATGCAGACTTCTTAGTGGAGCTTTTTTCCAATGTGGTAAGACTTGTCACTTTGCCCGAAAATGTCTTAAGAAATATGAGGACAATTCGGCGTAATCTGAAAGATATGTGGCAGCCTCTAATAGAAGCAGAGAAAAGGGTAGATCCAGGGGACAATCTGAATCAATGCAGCGACAAGATACTCAGGGAATCACCATAATTTACAACATTAAGACCAATGAGGATTGGGATGACCCCGAAATCATAACAAGTACACTCTAACTTTTTGGTGTGCCTGTATTTGTTTTAGTTGACCTTGGTTCTACACACTCATACATTAGTACAAAGTTGGTTAGAGCTAGAGGAATTCCTTTAGAACCAATTTTTAGTGAGATGATAGCGGTAAACCCTATAGGTCACAGCACAAGAGAAACTCGAGTATGTAGAAAATGCCCAATAAAGATTCAAGGGATTGAGTTTTGTCAAACTTAATAGAGTTTTCATTTAATGAGTTTAAAATCATTTTGGGCATGGATTGGTTGTCTCCACATTATGGATGGGTCAATTGTCGCAATAATAGAATATTTCTAAAAGATGCAGAAGGCTTAGAAATAATAGTGATCAGCGAAAAAGTGAAATCACCATCTAATATGAAATCAGCCATGACTATAAAGAAAATGATGTCAAAAGGGTGTATAACTTTCCTAACTAATGTGCTAGACAGTTGAGTACCGGAAGCAAGATTGAATGATATCCCAACAGTTAAAGAATTTCCAGAGGTATTTTCGGAAGAATTATCGGGTTTACCTACAGATCGGGAAGTAGAATTCAAGATTGAGGTTTACTCAAGTATCGAACCTGTTTTTATGGCTCCATATTGGATGGATCCGATGGAGTTAAGAGAATTAAAAGCCCAATTACAAGAGTTACTCGATAAGGGATTTTTCAGACCCAGTGTTACTCATTGGGGAGCACATGTTCTATTTGTGAAAAAGAAGAACGAGTCTATGCGATTATGCATCGACTACCATCAGTTAAATAAAGTAACGATAAAGAATAAGTATCCTCTTTCGAGGATTGATGATTTTTTTGATCAATTGAAAGGCGCAGCAGTGTTCTCTAAGATAGACATGAGGTCGGGGTACCATCAATTAAAGATAAAAGAGGATGATATTTCAAAAACAGCTTTTCGGACTCGGTATGGACACTATGAATTTGTGGTGATGCCATTTGGATTGACTAATGCTCCTGCAACATTTATAGAATTGATGAATCGAGTATTCCAACCTTACTTGGAACAATTCATGATGGTATTTTTAGACGATATTTTGGTGTATTCCAAGTTAAGAGAGGAACATGATGTCCATCTTCAAGTGGTTCTTCGGACACTTCGAGAAAAGAAGATGTATGACAAATTGTCCAAGTGTAAATTTTGGTTAGTTGAGATTGCTTTCCTTGGTCATATAGTCTCCACATAAGGAATAAGAGTATATCCTAAAAAGATTTAAGTTATAGTGGATCGACAAACCCCAAAGAATATTTCTAAAGTTTAAAGTTTCTTGGGGTTTGTTGGTTATTATAGATGGTTCATGAAGAACTTCTCAATGTTAGCTTTTCCACTAACTAAGTTGTTACGGAAAGATGTTCCTTTTGTTTAGATGGAGAAATGCCAAGAAAGTTTTGAAATGTTAAAGATAATAGTAACAGAGGCCCTAGTGCTCATACAACCTGAGTCGGGTAAAGACTATGTAGTCTTTAGTGATGCATCTCATAATGGGTTGGGGTGTGTACTAATGCAAGATGGAAAAGTTGTGGCTTATGCCTCAAGATAGTTAAAGAATCACGAGAAATATTACACGACACATGATTTGGAATTGGCAGAGGTCGTGTTTGCCTTGAAAATTTGGCGTCATTATTTGTATGGTGAACGATGCCATATTTATACGGATCACAAGAGTCTAAAGTACTTACTAACTCAGAAAGAACTGAATTTAAGGTAGAGAAGAGGATCGAGCTTTTAAAAGATTATGATTTGATCATTGATTATCATCCCGGAAAGGCTAATGGGGTAGCAGATGCACTTAGCCGAAAGACTTTTGTCGCTTTACAATCTTTGGATGCGCGAATGTCTTCAAAGGAAGATGGCGCCTTGATTGCTGAACTTAAGTTAAAGCCAATGCTTTTGGATCAGGTAAAAGAGCTGCAAGGTCAAGATGAGAAATGCTTGGTACAAATGGAGCAAGTAGAAAAAAAAAGAGGTCAAAGACTTTGAAATGAGGGTTGATGTATGTTTATATTATCGTGGAAGACTTTGCATTCCTGATAATGAGGAATTAAAGAAAGATATTATTTTCGAGGCATATTATAGTCCTTTGATAATGCACCCAAGCGGGGATAAGATGTATTAGGATTTAAAAAGTCGTTATTGGTGGTCTGGCATGAAAAGTATTGTATCAGAGTTTGTTGTGAGATGTTTGACATGTTAGCAAGAGAAAGCTGAACATCAAGTTCTATCTGGATTGTTACAACAAATATCCATTCTTGAGTGGAAGTGGGAAAAAGTTACAATGAATTTTGTTTCGGGGCTACCTTTTTCACCGGGTAAAAAGGACTCGATATGGATAATTATAGACAGATTGACCAAGACAACTCACTTTTTCCCAGTTCGACTGCATGGAGTGCCTATATCAATAGTGTTCGATCGAGACCCAAGGTTTACTTTAAGATTTTGGAAGTCCTTACATGAGGCATTGGGTACTCGTTTGAATTTCAACATAACTTCTCATCCTCAAACATATGGGCAGTCAGAGTGAACTATTAAGATATTAGAGGGTATGCTAAGGGCATGTGTAATTGAGTTTAAAGGATCTTGGGAAAGGTATTTGCCTTTAGTAGAATTTGCTTATAATAACAATTACCAATCGAGTATTAAGATGGCCCCATATGAAGCTTTGTATAGGAGGAAGTGCAGAACACCATTAAACTGGTTTGAACTAAAAGATCGAGACCTAGTTGGCCCGGATTTGATGAAAGAAATGGAGGAAAAAGTGAAAGTTATTCAGGATAATCTAAAGATAGCCTTCGATCGACAAAAGTATTATGTAGATTTAAAAATAAAATAAATTAAATTTCAAGTGGGAGACAAAGTGTTTCTGAAAGGGTCGCCTTAAAAGAAAGTATTACAGTTTGGACGCAAAGGAAAGTTGAGTCTAAGATTCATTGGACCTTATGAGATTTTAAAAAGGGTCAGACAAGTAGCTTATCAGCTAGCTTTGCCTCCAGATATGGTTAAGATCTACAATGTCTTTCATGTGGCGATGCTCAGAAAGTACCGATCATATCCATCCCATATTATCACAACAGAGGAGATAGAGATCCAAACAGATCTGACTTACGAGGAGGAACCAGTACGGATCTTGGCTCGAGAAAGCAAAGAACTGCATAATAAGAAGATTCCTTTAGTTAAAGTACTTTGGCAAAACCATAAGGTATAAAAAACTACTTGGGAAGAGAGGAGGACATGAGGAAGCAATTTTCGTAGCTCTTCGTATTAGGTACTTCTTTAAATTCAGGGACGAATTTTCTTAAGGGGAAAATTATAATACCCCAAATATTAGGTCAACAACTATATTGAAAGGATTTAAAATTTGGAGGATTTAATTTGAATAAATGGTAAAGTATAAGAAAATGATTTAGAAATTTTGTTTAAGACCAATTAGTAAGAATGGAAGAATGGAAGAATGAAAGGGGTATTTTAGCCCTTTAAAGGGAAATAAATTTTAAATTCATTTTAATTAAGGTATTATAGTAAGGGGAAAAGGGAAAAATGAAAAACACACTAAGTTATCTTCTCTTCTTCTTTCCCGTGTAGGTGCTCTCCTCCATAGACAAAGGTAAGGCTTCATCTAGCTAGTTTTTCCTTTCATTTTTGGTTTGCTATTAAAACATTGAGTGTTATTAGAGGCTTAAGGAAGGGTTAAATAAGTTAAAGATGACAGATGGATGATTTATTTGAGATTGAAGAAAATGTGTTTTTGAATGATATGTTGATATATGAGATTTTATTAAGGTTTACTAGTATATTTGACTTGGCAAAGAAGTAAATAAAAAATTAGAAGCCTTGGATGTGATTAAAAACTCGTATAAAAAGTAGTATGATTCTTGGTTTGGAATGTTCTTTGGAGAAATTAGATGTTATGAGAAGCTAAATGGAGGAAAATTAGTTGGGTTATGTGATGTTAAGTTTAAGGGTATTGTTTGAGGTAAAAGTAAAGGAATTTGACAAAATTTGGGTAAAAATCCAGCTAAAAAATGGAAAATCTGGGTTAGGGTATCGGTACAATAGTATAGAAGTATTGATACCATGGTAGTGGTATCGATACTATTGAGCTTAGAATTGCAAGATAGGCTGAAATTGTAATAGAAATTGAAAATAATAATACTTTTGAGTATTATTAAAGTATAAATGTTAGGGAATATGCTAACATTGGTATGGTATGTGTCTTTAATGGATGCTTGTATAGATCATAATCAACCTCCTTAGTCTAGCAAGAAAAAGGGCAAAGATAAAGTTATCGAATAGTCGGACATCATTACAGCTTATTAGCAAGGCTTATCAGGTGAGTACATTTACTGTATTTATATGAGACGAGGAAGACTCACAATGAGTCAACTTAGAATATTTTGATTTAATGTATGTTTTACAGTATTTAATATACTTTCATTATGTGTATGTAAATGATATTATGAATAAGTTTTAGAGTATGAACTGCTATAAAATGAATGAACAAATTAAAATGCATAACGGTGCATTATCGGCATGAAAGAATGCCATAAATGAAAATGTATAACGGTGCATTATAGGCATGAAAGGATGCCATAAATGAAAATTCATAACGGTGCATTATTGGCATGAAAGGATGTCATAAATGAAAATGCATAACGGTGTATTATCGGCATGAAAGGATGCCATAAATGAAAATGCATAACGGTGATTTATCGATATGAAATGATGCCACAAATGAAAATGCATAACGGTGCATTATCGGCATGAAAGGATGCCACAAATGAAAATGTATAACAGTGCATTAACGGTATAAAAGGTGCTACTCATGTTATTTATAAAAGGTAAATAATCATTTTGAAACTTCAGTGCAATACATGTACATTTCTTTCTCTTTTAACATATATAGGGAAAATAAAGAATAATTAGGAAAATATATATAGAAAGATAGGTATGCTGGGCATACTAAGAATAATTTCGATGATTGTATGAAAGAAATTTGGTTTAACTGATACGGATTTATCTGATCCTTATGGAGTATGTGATTTAGTTTGTAATCAAATAACCATGATATACGTGTGTATACATTGAAGTTTCTTTACAATATTATGTCTCACTAAGTAAATACTTAACTTTTGTTGATTTCATGTGTAGGTAAAAGTGAATACTAGCCGAGTAAGGGGTGCAATAGCAGCTATCATCAATCTAAGGTTGACTCTCATCAGTAACAGTAGAATGATCATAATTATTTTGAACATTTGCTGGCATGTAATCGAATTTTAAGAAAAATGCTCTGGAATGTATTTAAAGTGATAATTTTTGGTAATATGTTTTAACGAATGTTTTATTATTGTACTAAAATGTTTTGTTTTATTTTCGAAACAAAATTTTATGGGTTTGACAAATCAGTGAATGTTTATAAATGTCATGTGATACCCATGACTTGTGTACGGAAACGTATACGGGAAATGAGTGTTACATAACCATTAAGAAACGATTAATCGTTATTGACAGTTCAGTTTTAAGGTAACCTATTACAATTTTTTTCAAACATAATACAACTTAAAATTTTCAAATTTTCATAAAATTTACAACGATGGAAACATATATATTTGTAAAAATCTTATTTATTTATTTATAAATGCATTTTATTTTATAAATATATATATTATTATGTAAATTCTGTTGTATTTTATATTTTCAACATTAGTGAAGTTCTCCTTTTCTGTCATTAATTTTTTTGAATATATTTTTACATAAAATATTGGTGTATGTTGTTAGAAAATATCGTTAATTCAAGAATAATATAGAATAATAATAATAATAATAATAATAATAATAATAATAATAACAATAATAAATATTGAAATAACATTGCAAAATAAATTATAAGGAATGAATTTACTCTCTCTTAAAATTGTTATTCAGAACAACAATCCGAGACAAAATTGAACATGAGAAAATAAAATAGAAGAAGTTAAAACTTCTTAAAAGCAAATAGAAAATAAATGGAAAGAAAAATACTCCTTTTTATTTATCTATTAATCGGAAAGAGTTGAGGTCTATCGATATACAGTTTTTTAAGACAAATTTTTAGCCACTCCTTTTGTGTTATAGTTCATTGGTCGTCTGTCTCTCGTGATACAACAACTAAATGATCAACTACAGTAGAATAGCTGCAGAGATCAAGAACTATCCTTTCCTACGTCTATCACCTTAAAACTATTGGATAAAAACCTTTTTTCTTTTGAACATGTCAAAAAACTTATTGAAAACTTGTGTTTATAACCTAGAAAGTTAACTCAATATTTATAGGAGATTTCCATGAGAGATTTAATCCAATCGAATATATTTTAATATTCAAATTTAAATATATAATAATATCTTTTAATTTGAAATACTCAAAAGATATAGACACCTTTTTATTATTCAAGCTTAAATAGATATTATTTTAATTTGAAATATTTAAATGTATATAATTAACTTTAGGGTAAACTACTTCAAATACCATTCACCTTTAAACTTGGGCTCGTTTATGCCATTGACGTTTCAATTTTACCAATTTTAACACTAACATTTATGTTTAATTACAATTATACCACTCCACCGTTAATCCATTAACGTCATGATGACATGGCATCTCTATGCAAGGATGGTGATGATGTGGCTCCCTCATCAAAATGACGTCATTTTGGTGAAACTGGTTTGATGCTCAAAAAACTCAAAATGGTGTCATTTTATTAGAGTTATTTGATGAAAATATACTTTACATGAGATTCAAACCGAATACCTCCATTAACCAATATTAAACACCCAACCACTAAGCTAACTTGAGAACTTGTTTTTTTTAACAAAACTAATATATATGTTAAACACTAGTTGTATACCTTCATCTTCCTCATCAATCCAAATTCATAGATGCCAATCAACTGCTCGACGAAATGCCAAGCTTGAAATTGTTGATTCGGGTTCCAAGTTCAACACCCAATCTTTACTGGATTTTATACTTTTCAGTGCATTTGATTCAATGTTAAATTAAGAGAGAATGTAGGTTGAGAAAAGGTTTAAAGTGTTGTGTTGCTTAGTTTTTTTAATAATGATAGGTAGTGAAGTCGGTTATGGTATTGCTTCATGATCTTATGGGGAATGAGAATGTTTTAAAAGATACTTATATAGTTATATAATGTTTTTTTACTAATTTGTTGATTGTTTAGTTTTTTCTTTAGGTGGTTGATGGAGAAATTACATATGAGAAGTGAATTTGGGACGATGACGATGGGTTGGAAGAATCGAAGGCGACATGCTGGTTAAACAAATTAATATGAAGGAAGAAGAAGGTGGCACTAGATTGGCAGTACCCTTTTGCGGAGGGAAAGTTATTTCTTCTCACGTTAAGGGATGGTTTTTAGGGTTACTATGCTAATATCGATGAAAAATTGTAACATAGAAGATTGGACTATAATTATCATTGTGTTTTTGGCTTAATGATTTGAACATGGAAGTTTGTGTACTGAATCTGGAAGCCAAATCGACAACCTTGAGCTTGGCATTTTATCGAACAGTTGGCATCACTAAAGCGTTTATAATTTGGATTGATAAGGAAGATGAAGGTATACAACTAGTATTTAACATATATATTAGTTTTGTTAAAAATAGCAAGTTCTCAAGTTAACTTGGTGTTTGAGTGCTTAGTATTGGTTCATGGAGGTATTCAGGTTGAATCTCATGTAAAGCATATTTTCATCAAATAACTCTAATAAAATGATGTTGTTTTGGGTTATTTAAGCATTAAAATAGTTTCACCAAAACAATTTTGTTTCTATGAGGAAGCCACATCATAATTGTCACGTCACAAAGATACCATATCATCGTGTCGTTAATGGATTAACGGCGAAGTGGCATAATTGTAGTTAAACATAAATGTTAGTGCTAAAATTTTCAAAATTGAAATGTCAGTGGCATAAACAAGCCCGAGTTTAAAGCTGAGTGGTATTTGAAGTAATTTACCCTTATATTTAATATTCAAAGTTAAATATATATTAAATACCTTTTAATGTGACATATTCAAAGAGTATTTATCCTACTAATATTATAATTAAAGATATCTTTTAATTTGAAATAGTCAAAAGAAAAATGAATTTAATTTAAATATTAAATTCATTGAAGAAATTCACTATTTTTTCAATAATCTTCCACATGAATGAAATTGATTATTTTATCAAAAACATTTTCGACATGATATGATAGACTCTACGATCGTTAGTTGCATAGGATAGGTAGGTGTACTCCTTTGAACTTTCCCTTGTGATAATATATTTACTTTACTAGTAAATTAGTAGGCGCGGTGTCCTTGAACTATTTATTTGTTTGTATAAATGAAGACATACTTCATACAACTACCCCTCTAACAAGAATTTAGTTCTCATGAGTATGTCCTTAAAGCCATGGACATTTCCCTAGCTCTGCGAGAGTTTGAAAGAACTATGCCCAATAGTCTCCTTGAAGTGACTCCATTTCACTCTCATATAGGTGACTTATGTTGCTTAACTCACCACAACACATAATGGTCATTAAAAACTTTGCTTAGCTGATACCACTTTGATCACTATTTACATCATAGGAACGAACTTGGGATAAGAAACACCTACAATGATCGTACATGATTTATACAATTATGTTGTCCCTTTGAACCTAGATCTTGGGATCTCCAGTCAATAAGGTAGGGTTTTCCTTCACATAAAGCCTTTAAATTTCATGGGATTTAGTCTCATTCATTTATATGTTTTCTCAATTTGATCTCAATTTAACCCTTTGGTTAGTGGATCCACAATGTTATCCTGTGATCTTACAAAATCAATAGAGATAACTTCATTTGAGATTAGTTGTCTATGGATTACGTCGTTGACGCATATGTATCAACTTACCTTTATACTTAAAATTCTATACTAATCATAGTATATGCATACTATAGGTGCATGTTTTAGTCATTCAAGAATATCTTCTAAGAAATTCGAAAGCCATTCAACTTATTCTCTAGACTTATCTAGAGTTACAGACTCATATTTCATTATGAATATGGTTATAATTGTTTTCTTAAGGATTTTCATGACACAGATTCTCCTCCCATTGTGAAATATATTCACTTCTGTCATCGATATCTTGAATATCAAAATCCAACTAGCATCGGTCTATCCTTCTAAGATAGTAGGATAATCAAAGAAAATGTAATCCATCGTTTAAGATTTATTTTCATTTGTATTAGTAATATGACCATTACCTTCTCAAGACACCCCATATTTTCAAGTGTTTGTATGACGTAGGTTTTCGACCTTTTCATAACTCATATGGTGTCTTGTCTTTTTTCTTTATTTTTCTTGATAATCTTATTTAAAAGGTAATTTGTTAACAGAACAACTTCTTCTCTCACTCACATGTTCTGTGACAACCCAGAACTTCTTAGCATTGTGTTCATTATTTCCTTTAATATTTAATTGTTCAACTTTATCACTCTATTTATTTAGGAGAATATAGTGTCACACCCTAATCTGGTCCGACCAGAAGATCGTACGGTTAAAGCATTACACAGACCACCAAAGTGGCTAACCCAAAATCTCTTTCGAATCATTTACAAAATAACGATAAATCATTCTCAATAGCATGAATAGAAGATCGTATATCAAGGTTTACAAAATATGGGCCCAATAAGTACAAAATAAAACCACAGAGTTTAAAATTAAAATAGAGTTATGACTCGAATTAATACAAGGTCCACATAAATAGATGCCCTCTAATAGACTCAAGACATACTCTGAGAACGACTGATCTGGAATGTATCTTTGCGATAGGCTCCTCGGCAATCCTCTACTCACCTGTGCACGAAAACAAATTGTGAACGCTAAGTTCACAAGCTCAGTGCCATGATAATAATAATGTAATACTACATGCATTCATTACATGAACATGTCAGTGGAGCAACAAACATGACATAGGTCTTGTGGTGTGGTTGAAGGTATTTTCTTGCATCTCGGATAATACACTAGCCTATCTAGGTTACTCGAGGTTTTCAGGGTAAGAACCAAAATTTTTATGTGCATCGAAAGTTTACATTCCTAGCTCACATGTAGGCTCTCAAGTATTCGACACGATCCATAATTTTTCGTGCATCAGAATCGTACCCGACCAATAATATCTGGATATTACATTAAGGAGGGCGATCAGCATACTACTAAAGTAACTTGGGTGTCCTGACTATTTCCCAAGCGTCACACAATGACTAGTCTTATGTCATCTTAACTTGCTTGGTTTCTAGTTGTAGTTATAGTTATTTTGGTTATTTTTACTTGTAACTGTGTACTTAAGACTTCGCCACCCCTAATATGACGTGAGGCTACTCTAGGCTCCGGGCCAATCTCTAATATGATGACACCCCTACTGAACTGTCTTGAAACAGCTTCGCCACCCCTCGAGGACTCTAGACCTCGCTGAACAGATGGTGCTAACCTCTGCGCCGATGTGGGGCTGAGCTCTAAACTCTAGGATAATCTCTAACAAAATGATATAATGACCCACAACCGAAGTAGCCTCTAGATATCCGATAACACTCTCCTAGGTGTCTCTTGCCAAAAATCGAGCAAACTGGGTGGGACGAAGTCCACCGAGTCCTACTAATGTTCAATTTAGAAACTAGTGATAGGGGTCTTATGTGAGGGCCAGACCTACCCCCACGGTTTAAACTCTGAGCTGCTTCCCTAGAAGATCCTAATGATTATCTCCTTTAACCCTGGTGGCCCTTTACCCGCTTTACTGATGAATGAGATGGTCTAGATGTCTTTGGAGCTCTCTAACTGTGACCCACTGAATCGTTCGTTGCCTTCTCTTTCTTACAAATGATTTTTTCACCACTTTAGTCTATCGATTCAACTCCACAAAAATAAAAGGAGGGTCAACTGTTAGGTGAGTGAGGATGTCCAAGTGAAGGCTCTCTCTGAACCTCCTACAATAGCGAGCCTTTGCCGCTACTAGGTCTAGCGCATAACGGCTCAATCTAAGAAACTTCCTCTCATATTCCAATATGGTCCTATCACTCTAAGTCAGTTGTAGAAATTGGTCCCTCAACTAATCCGTATGAGCTTTTCTAATGTATTTATCTCAGAACTCCAATAGAAAGTACTCTCATGTGAGGCTCTCTAGCTCCATTGCCATCTCCACTGTCTCTCACTAATCTATTGTGTCACCATTCAAGAGAGCGATGACGTATTCTAACTTACCCTATGGGGTGAGGTGTAGCTAGCACAAAGTAAAGAGTGTTTCTCTGAACCAATGATCTGTTGAGATAAGGGCATATTCCCTAGATCCATAGAAATCGGTAATCTTGTACCTACATAGCCTCTCGACCAGGGACTCTTGTGGCGTTATTATAGGCTGAATTAGAGGTATAGGTGGGGGAGTTGTCATTACAGATACATTGGGAATGGCACGGACTATCTACCTAAGGGTCGATGTCAAGTCTCAGAAGAATACCGCCTCATCGACTCCTACATCTGTCGGTATCTCATACTCAGAATCTGGGATGAACTCGTCATTGGTATCGCCAGTGAGGGAGGCACGACTCTTTAATCTACCCTCATGATTAGGAGCGGAGCTATTAGACATCATTTAAGTATGCATTTAGAAAGAAAATAGAGGTCATTATTGCTATTCCAAAGACTTAAGTATTATTGACACTCTAGGGGCATGTAATCATACAGAGACTTGCTACCTCGGTCATGTGGCTCCTAGAAATGACTAAACCTAATGCTCTGATATCACTAAATATAGCATCCTAATCTGGTCTGACCCAAAGATCGTACGGTTAAAGTATTACACGAAGTACCAAAGTGGCTAACCCAAAATTTCTTTTGAATATTTACAAAATAATGATAAGTTATTCTCTATAACATGAATAGAAGATAGTATATCAAAGTTTACAAAATACGAGAGTCTTCCAATAAGTACAAAATGCAACCAATAAGTTTAAAATCAAAATAGAGTTATGAATCAAATTAATGCAAAGTCCATATAAATGAATGCCCTCTAACAAACTCAAGACATACTCTGAGAACGATTGATCTGGAATGTATCTGTGTGATAGGTTCCTCGTCAATCCTCTCCTGATCTGCACTTGAAAACAAATTCTGAATGCTAAGCTCATAAGCGCAGTGCCACGATAATAATTATGTAATACTATATGCATTCATTATATGAACATGCCGGTGCGTAAAGTCACAGGTAAGCAAAAGCATAGAAACAAACATGAGATAGGTTTAGTGGTGTGGTCAGAGGAATTTTACTACATCTCGGATAATACACTAGCCTACCTAGGTTACTCGAGGGTCTCAGGGTAAGAACCAAAATTTTTACGTGCATCAAAAGTTTACATCCCTAGCCCACATATAGGCTCTCGAGTATTGGGCATGATCTGAAATTTTTTGTTCATTGAATTCATACCCAACCAACAATAACTGGATATCATATCAAGGAGTACGATCATTGTACTACTAAAGTAACCCAGGTGTCCTGACTGTTTCGTGAGTGTCACACAATGGCTAGTCTTATGTTATCTTAACTTCATTAGTGTCTATTTGTATTTATAGTTATTTTGGTTGTTTTCACTTGTAAACGTGTACTTAAGACTTCTATGGCCTCAACACCCCCAAATCTGAGCACTTGAATCAGTTGGATTAATTTCCTAATTCATGAGTATGGTATCGATACTGTGCCAACAATATCGATATTAACCTTTGGGTATCGATACTCACTGTGAGTATCGATACCGAAAATAGCTTCGATGTTTTAAAAAATACCTCAGTATCGATACCCCTATAGGGAGTATCGATACTATACCCTTGATATTGATACTCCCATGGGTATTGATACCAAAAATGGCTACTATAATCCTTTAAGCATCCCTGGTATTGATACCACACTATGAGTATGGAAACCAGACCAAGAGTATCAATACGCCTTGGTTGAGTATCGATACTCTCTTCCCAAAACACCCTCATTTTACACTGATCGATGAACAATATCAGTATTAATCTTCCTGTATCGATACTTGTATCTAGAAATGCCCTATTTTGGGCACAAAAATGTGGCCTCGCCTCACCCATTCATCCTACTAAGGCTAATGAACGTTATTAAAGTCTTATTTGAGGTTTTAGGGCTTAAAAGGAGTTACCTTTCATGCTGAAAAACAACAAACATGGAATCTACCATGAACTACTCAAGCATGCTTCATGAACTTAGCTAACCATTTATGCATATCTAATGATCTACATGTGGTATGGACAAGTTATAAACGTGTTACCTTAGTGCTAGGTTGCTGGAAAGATCCTCAAATCACCCAAAGACTAGCTTCTCCTTGCCCCTTGTCCCTTGCTTTAGGGATTTCTCATTTCTCTTTCACTAATCAAGACAAGGAAAATGAGTTTTTAACTCGTTTTAGAACTTTGGGAAATGCTAGACGAAATTAAAATACCATTGTAAAACAAATGACCATGAACGAATTTACTTTGTCTTAAGATTGTTATTCAAAATAATAATCTTAGACGAAATTGAAACTGAGAAAATAAAATAGAAGAAGTTAAAACTTCTTAAAAGAAATAAAAAATAAATGGAAATAAAAATACTCTTTTTTATTTATCTATCGATCAGAAACAATTGAGGCATGTCGCTATGCAATTTTCTTAAAGGAAGTCTTTCGGCCACTCCTTTGGTGCTCAAGTTCGTTGGTCGTTTGTCTCCTAGGATAAAACAGCTAGTTGATCAACTACAATAGAACATCTGCAGAGATCATGAACTATCATTGCCTTCATCTATCACCCAAAAACTAATGGAGAAAAACTTTTCTTCTTTTGAACTTGTCAAAAACTTATTGAGAACTTGTAAAACTTGTATTTAACCTAGGAGGTTAACTCAGTGTTTTTAGGAGATTTCCCAGAGAGATTTAATCCAATTAGATATCTTTTGATATTCAATTTAGACATATAATAATATCTTTTAATTTAAAATATTTAAAAGATATAGACATGTTTTACTATGTAAACTTAAATGGATATTATTTTAATTTGAAATATTCAAAAGTATATAATTATCTTTAATATTCAAAGTTAAATAGATAATAAATATCTTTTAATTTGACATATTTCAAATAGTAATTACCCTGCTAATATTCAAATTAAAAATATTTTTAAATTAATAATAATAAAAAAGAATATAAATTTAATTTAAATATTAAATCTATCAATAAAATTTACTCTTTTTTCAACATGTTTTATTGTACAACCAATATAATTTTCGTTATCTTTTTAACAAATACGTCAAAATTTATACTTGAAGCCATAAAATTTCATTTCATACAATGAAGGGTTGCTGGTAGAGCTTAAGCTTCCCAAGGCTCTTAATATGGTCTGGTTCATCTTGGCTATTATTTCCCTGATGAAGACCTTGTTGGGTTCTTATATCTATGGTTAGCTTGTGATTTTACCATGGAAAACAATTTGCGATTATCTCTTGCTTATAGAACTCGAATGCAGATTGTTGAAGCACAACAGTTGTACAACCTGTCACAACTCTATAGAAAGAAAATGAGAACATGATGAAATGTAAATTTTGCAGAGTATTGAGACAGCTTCATGAGGTTGAAATTGAGAGAAGGACCCACAGTTCTGCCAATGGAGAAACGGATCTTAAATGGCTATGGCAGAGAAGTAGGTGTAGATTATTTACAAGAGTAAATGAAACACAGCAATGGTGGTTCCATTTCGAGGCCCATACTTAAACATGGTGTCAGAAAAGAGAAGAAGGGAGGCAGAAAAATGAATTATTGAATTAATGAATACTTAATATTTTAAATATTAAATGAAATTTTAATATAATTATTTTTAATTTATTTAGAGTTATGTGAGGATTAGTTTTCTCGTTTGGGGGTACTATGGAGGTAGAGTTTCAACAATTGTGCATAGTTGAGAGAGGTGAATATTGCTCCTAATGAAGTGATGGGTGATGGCATTAATGATGATTTGTGTTTAGTGGGTAAATTTCTTGGAGAGAGAAGGAAATTATCTCTTGGAAATCCCTTCAAGATTCGGCTATAAAGCCTATTGGTGGTTTGTATAAGATTTAGTTTTTTACTCCTAATATGTTTAGTGATTTCAGTAGTTAAAAAATATTATTATTATTATTAAAAAAATAAATTTAAAAATATATATATACATCGTATAGATATATTATCAATTATTGAAAAATGTAAACAAATAATAGTTTATAATCATTAAAGATCCAAAAAAAATTATAGCATGGGACCTTGGTGGCTTGGTTTTCCGATAATTGCATATTGCTTAATCAGTTAAGGTGAGGATTAGAGAAAGTAGATTTCTTTTTCTTTTTCTTTTTTCGAGTGCAAGTACAGATATGTTTTGAGAATTTAAACTTGAATGATTGAAGGAAAAGGTTGAATAATTCGTATATTTTTTCTCAATTATGAGAATTTTATTTTTTTTCTTTTGAGTAGTATAGAGCGGTTATAAGGTAGTGCCAAAAAAATTTAATCTTTAAACAACATATTATGTAGATATAATTGTTTAAATTTGAAACTTTTAAAGATGATAATATTCCTTTTATTATTAAAACTCGTTAATAAGTTTGAATCGAAAATTTTATAGAATTCAATGATCTATTGTGGATGTGGGAGTGCATAAGAAAAGGCCACGAAACAATGTTGGTAATTCTTCTTGGTTGATGGGTCTCTCTCATGGGGCTCGTCGAGAGCCATGATTTGCTTAGCTTAGAACTGTCGTGAACTAGGCAATCCTTGACCAGTGTTTCCTCTTACGTAGATTGAAGATTCCAATAAACCACTTTTTTTAGTCAAAATCTATTGTATACAAGTAAAATGGAGTTGTAAGTTAGTTTGATTCTTGTTTTATAGTTTATAGAGTTAGACGTAGTAGTGGCATTGTTATGGAATTAAGATGGACCGGTTCTTGTGTTAAAGATTTGAAATCTAAGTGAAGTAGTTTATGTAATTATTAAATTTATTTAAATTGAAATTAAAAAAATTATGTTTATTTATTTGTTTTGTTTATGCGTGATGTCTTCAAATTTGATATTATACGTAAAAATGATAAAGTAAAATAAACATCGATTGATTTATATCATGTGGTTTAAATGAATAAAAATTTTATTATAAGATTGATTATAATACAAAAGATCATTTATGTTAGTTGATAATTTAAACATATTTGTAGTCTATAGTATTATTCTAAACAAATAATTATTGAGGATTATTAAATCGGTTAAAGTTCGAGAGTAGTTAGAGACATATATGTGTTGATTTGGACTGATAGCACATTGGAATGGATCTAAGATAAATTTAAATATTAAATTTATTTAGAATTAAATCTACTTATGGCATTCAAAATATATGTATCTTAATCATAAGAATGTGTATCAGACTTGTATACTTTGATATATCAAGATCTAATGCATCTCGAAATAGTAAGTTAATGGAGGATATGTAACTCATACATAGTGTAGATTCATTTATAGATATGATATCATAATTCGATTACATATTGTAATGACTTGTCAAACTGGAATATGATCGTTGGTCATTTGTCAAGGAAAAATGATTTAATTGTTACAATGTATAACAATCATTTTCACCATATGATTTACAACGAAACATTGAGATAAAAGAATATATATATATATATATATATATATATATATATATATATATATATATATATATAATCCGAATGGATCACGAATATCCTACAAGGGTAATGCAACAACCGGAGTCAATTAGTAGGAAAAATTGAGCTTATTGTGCCAAATTTGGGTTTAACTGTAAGGGAATTGGACATAAGAGGGTAGGACCTAGTTGTGAGGAAAAATTAGACCTGAATTGAGGTTGAAAGTGGGAGAACCAATGAAGTAATTAGCCCATGTTTTGAAAACAAGGCTAATGACAAAAAATTTCATTGTTTTCACATGGAAATTGAGTGTGAACTCCATTATCGTCATATTCACCCCTTCTCTTCTCTTCTCTTCTCTTCTCTTCATATTCTTCTCCTTATCTTCCGAAATCTAAGGGTGTGTATGAAAAAAAAGGCAGTCTTTTTAGAATTCATCAATCATCCAAGTTTTATTTTGGAGGTAAGATATGTGAAACTGTTTATAAGGGGTTTAAGGTTTTAAGAGCGCTCTATGTTATCTCCATTTTGGTTATGTATTTTAATTTCTTTTAATCATTTGAATGATTGAAAACTACTCTTATGTGTGGGTAATATCTAGTGCCAAAAGAAAGGAGAAGGTTGTGGAAAGCTAACAATTGACCTTTATTTGTTCTCGTGCATTAAATTCGCACACACTTTTACTCCAAAATATTTCTTAAATTTCATTAGTATAATTCCTTGCATGTAGACTATATTTAGTGGTAACTATTCAGATACGAGTATTATCTAATATAAAATTTCAGATATTCAAAAATTCAGACCAATTAAAATTGTGATATGTATTTAATCTTAAAAGATTGTATATTCGAATCCGAATATTAACTTTAATTTAATAAAAATTTAAATTTACATTTAATATTTTATAACTTTATACAATATATTCTATACATCTATATATTTATTAAAATACACTGGAATAATTCTAAAACAAATACTTAAAAGGCTTGAAAAATAAGTATAATTTTAAAAATTAAAAAAAATCAAAGTTGGCTGGCTTGTGGCGCTGGGGGCCTGAGCCTGGGGCTGGGGGCTGGGGTCTGGGGCGATGAGGGCCTGGGGCTGGGGTTAGTTGTTTTCTCGGATTTTCGATAATCTGAAATTGAAATTTAACCGATCCAAATTTGATTTGATTATCCGACTTTTTCTTTAGATATTTGATCTGAATTATTTAAAATTTAAAAACAGATCGAATATGTGAATTTTTAGATTGGATCAATGGATCGGATTTTTTTTTCACACCTCTAAAGTTTTAGTGTTATTAAATTGTAAAAATGCTGTTAAGATAGGATAATAACTCAATAACTTTAAAAATCATTTAAGGCTTCAAAATATGTGTTTAGAAACGCTATCAACGAGATATTCCAAAGCTTTTATTCCGAGTATAGTGCCTTGGTTTGTTTTAGTAGGCCTTTATTCATAGGATATTATTACACTTTGAGTTTGTAAACTCTGTAATTGTTTTGGATTTACAATTCAAACCATTTTGAAGCTAGTTTTGCATTAACATTTTTAAGTTACATGCTTATGATTTTATTTTGATATGGATGGTTTCAAATATGATATTTGATGTTTATGATTTGAATTGAAATGAAATGATTTTAAATTTTGTTACCACCTCGAGGACATTTTAGATCTGTCAAATCTTTTAAGTTAGTTTGGGATGTTACATTTAAAGCTATCAAAGTCTTGATTATCTAGTTCCAGATCAACTAAATAGTCAGAATAAGATAATAGTGTATACATTTCTCTAAGTTTAAGAATGTATTTCTATGAGACCTATTAGTGTTCGAGTATGAGAGAAAGACTTATTATGTCTAAACATATATGTCTAGGAGTTAGTCACAACTGAGTTGAGATACAAAAGGTTCTTGAAGGCCTAGAATACGACATTAACATATAATTGATGATTGATTCGTATAAGGTGTTATTATGAATTCTTTCGGAAAAGTAAAGGAATTGTGGAAATAAGATAGCCCTAATGAAATTCTTATAGAGAAATCATGATGTCAAACAAGCCACATGGAAATCATAGAAATCCATAAAGCTTCAGCATTCGCATCTTTTCGATCTATGTAAATTTTAAGGATGAAATTTTTAAGGAAGAGATTAAGAGAAGACAAGACAAGAAGAAAAGAATACGTGATAACTAGAAAAACACATTTAATTTTTTTTAAATATTTTTATAGCATATATTTAGTTTTCGAAATTTTAAATCTTAATGGTGAAATTCGAAAATGAAATTTTAGAGATCGATCTTACTATTATGCCTCGAGTAAATTGAGTTTTTATTTGGAAGGAAAAAAAACATCACATATCAATTTCTTAATTATTGCCACATCAAATTATGTGAAATAAGTGGATAAAATAATTGATGGTGAAGTACTTCATGTATGAAATTAAGACAAAAAATAACAATTTTTATGGCATTGAGGAGTTGGTATAGTACTTGTATTAACCAGCTAATTAACATTTATTTTATCTAGATCCTTGTACATGGTAATGTGAACCAAAAGTTCACAAGATATTTCATGTCATTACAAGTTAGATGTTATATATATTTGTTGACCTCATTAGAGTACCCATGTCTCGTATATCACTTGAAAATGCTTGACATTAGAATTTAAGTTTCAAAATGATAGCATGGTAGAGCATATATATATCATGCCTGATAGTTTAATCAAGAAAATCATATAATAATTAAGATGATCAATAATGGAGGTGAATGCTTCATAATTCCTACTTGCTAACTTGAATATCCTAATCTTCATGCATTGCTCAGTTATTGCTTACCAATGGTCATTGGTCCATCCTCTCCCACTTCCATCTAAAGGAATGTCTATCAACATGATAATTTAGAAGGGATGCTTTTTTAAAAGAAAAAAAAATACTGCATCACCATTTTAACCGTTATAATTAACAATGCAACTATTCTTACTGATTAATGACATTAAAATGACTTGACACATGCCAAATTAAAGTACAAGGACTACATCTCAAATAAAAGCATAGTAAAGGGGCCAAAATCACAATTCAATATACTTATTTCTTTTGGATTCAACGTCTATTTTCTCACATCGCTGTATTTACTTTCACACTCTGATCTGTCTCAATTGCAATTTTTTGTGAAGAATATGAAATAATAATAAAAGAAAAGGACTTAACCATCTGTATTTTACTCAATTAAAAGTAAACAATTTTAAATTGAAAATTTTATTTTAAAACAATTAATGAAAGAATTAATGAACTCAAATGGCTAGCAAAAGCAAATAATCATGAGCAAAAATTGTCATCAACTACAAAAACAATTACTTTCACCTGTATCCATAATATTCTTACAGAGGATGTGGATCTTTCACACACTGCTTGCCACCTGGTAGTAAATTATGGCTAACTGGCTTCAAACCTCTTCTAAACCACCAATTTACGAGGGCCAGTTCTAGTTTCCGAACCTGCAAATATTTAGTCTCTTCCATTACAGTTCATCAGGCATTTGAAATAAATATCAGATACTGTACATAGTATGACACATCCCAAAGCAGAGATGAAAAGGGTAACACACAAGCAAAAACAGAAAATTGTGAATCATCCTTTTATCAAGATCTTATCTCACCATATACTATTTCATCTTCCAATGAAATGTAAATGTGGTTAAAACACTAGCAAACTCGGAAAAAGAAAAGAAAAACAGAGAACTAGCTTTTTATATATTAAAATATTAAAACAGAACAACTCATTTGTCTCACACGAGAAAATGTTGGCACATTGTGTCATATATAGTACCAAGAACATTTTATGTTTGACATTAGAAAGATGGAATGCATTCAAGAGTCCAAAACAAACAAATAGCTCAGAGTAAAATTTTCACATCCATTCTTTCTACCAATGAAGGATTGTAGGAAGTTTGTTGGATAATCATAACAGAATAAAATCCATATATATACAAGAAAACTAAACCAAACATCATGAAATGAAAAACCTTGGGGAATTAATTTTCCCGAACAGGTGTTAACTTATGTAGTGCAGATAAGGGGTGATGCAAGTTGGTGGAAATTGGCAGCGATTAGATAGTTCCATCAAAGAAAATGAAAACCAAGATCTAGGTGGTCCACAAAACACTAAATCAAGGAACAAAGCTAGTTGACACCCTGAGTAACACAAATTCACCACACCTTTCTCATCATTATTTATATAGACATGCGTATAATTGTCGTGAGTTGAAGACTTGAAATCCATCAATCCTAAAAGACTTTTAACAAAAAAAAAACAGCTTAGGTTAATAGACAGTCTAGTCATCAAATGGAGAACATGATAAGAAAATAACAAGAAAACAGATGTAAGGTCTAGGTGTTGTGCAAGAATGCAGGAAAGGTCTAATAACAATGGTTTATTAAGATATAAAGCTAACAGCTATGTTTAATTTCCCAGATTAACACTTCAGTGGCAAGCTACTCCCAGAATAAGAGGACAAAGATACTTCCCCAGGGTTTGGATTCTCAATCCTTTCTTTTCGGATTGTTCAATAAGATCCTTTAGAGCACAAAAAACAACAAAAAAAGGAATCAAAATGAAAACCAACCTGCCTAACAATGAATGGCTCCTCAACAACACTTAAAGGCTCGGTTAGTATAGTTTAAAATCCATCCTGGTTTCCATAAACATCGGTAAAGGGCCGATCACCAACCTGCCATAAACATAAATTGTCACCGATATGATCCAAAATCAAGATAAAATAAACCACCCCCAGTTAGTTCTATCACCCTTTACATACCATGATAAGTTGAGATGATTTATACCCAAAATGTTTCTCAATTTCTTCAGCTGTTCCAGCTGGTTTCTTCACCTCTACGAAGACATCATATGGAGATCCTAATCAATTCTAGATAAACCAAACACTTTTTTTTCACAAATAAATAGTAACTCAAATTAATGTGTGTCGAACCTACAATCATTAGCAGCAATTGCAATTCATCCCAAGGTTTTTAAATGTTTAATGTTTTAACATTGGATTGAAACTATTACAGTAAAATAATCGATTTCTTTATTCATAAATACTATAGAAATGAATTGGGTTACAGAATAGAACAAAAGCCTTGAAACGGAAAAGGGGGGGTGGCCTTACTGAGCCTTATTACTTTAATTCCAATAGTCCCTTCTAGTTTCTTCGCCTTTGAACCATCATAATCATACTCTAAAAGACCTTAATTCAACAAAACGAGGGAGAAAGACAAAACTTCAACACATAGAACAAAAGCACGATGAGTAAAGAATAAACAGGAGTCCATTTCAAAGAGTCAAACCAGAAAATTACCGGCAGAGTTACTAAACATGGCGATATCAGGGCCAAAAACATCCTTACACTTATCAATAGAAGGACGGAGAGGAAGCGAAAGGGTCAAGGAATAAGGAACAGTAATCGTATTATTCGTATTCAAAACCACGCCTTTAAACCCTCTTCTGTGGATCTCAGGCCAATCAATGCACCTTATATCACGCACCGCAACATGCGGCAACGACAAGTAACGGTCATTAAAGAACACTCGGACCGAAAACACGATGCCTTCAACATTGATTCTTTGTCCCACAGCTGCCCTCAAATCTGTCCACCACAAGTTCGAGAAAATGACTCTGAGAAACCCCAGAATCTGGCCTTCTAGGGACGTTTCTCCTCTTCTTTTTCTTCGTCTTGAGGATCTGGGTCTTGATTATTTACGCTCTTCTGGCTGAAGGAAGAGTAAAATTGTTCGAGAAAAGTGGATTTCTGATCGGGGTACGTGTAGCTGTTGGTTCTACTCTGATTCTCTTGCTGGGGTTGGCTGAAATCATTGTCTTGTTTACTCAATAAAGAAATGCATTTTCTTTTTTTCCTTTTTCTTTTGTTTTTTACATTTCAAGTTAAATTAACTCTTGCAACAGGCTCTTTGGATTGAACTTCCGTTCAGTGCGTTTGAGGGATGTGGATTGGATTCACTCTGCCAGCTACCTAGATTAGGCCAGTAAATGAACTGAACGTTCAATGAATCGTTCATGAATAGTGCGGCGGGAAGTTCGTTTATGTGCGTTTATTTAATAAATGAACAAACATGAACAAGATTTTGTGTTCGTTTAATTAAATGAACGAACATGAACATAGGTCTCGTTCGTTCATTTACGTTTGTGAACGTTCGGTTATGTTCGTTCGGTTATGTTCGTTCGGTTATGTTCATTTATGTTCATTCATTTATGTTTAACCCAATCTTCTTAAATCAATTTTGGTGACCAATTTGTAAGTATCTTAAAAATATTAATTAATCTGATATTCTGATGACCAATTCCATAATTAACCCAATTTTATTTGGAAAATCCAACAATATTAACATGGTTTAGTTCTTTTTGAACGATCCATAAGCTGCATACTCAGCACCGTCAACATCTATTGCGCCGGAACCCTATGTGACTACACCACCAGCTGGTTATCCGATGAGCAAAGAGGAGTCCCAGAAACCAATTGCTTTCGAAACCAAGTCCAAAGGTGATGGATTCTGGAAGGGATGTTAAGTATTAAGCACCGTTTCTTCTACTCAAATAATCTTCTTTTCTTTCATATATAATGGAGTATTCAAATTTACAAGTAAATAGTGATCAACCAGCAACTCAAGTCAGCTTACTTTGAACTCAAGAACCCAATAATGGTGAGGCCTTATTACATAGGTTGAGAAGTTCTTTAACGTGTTTCATCAAACAAATTTTGTGCACCATCCGGATATAAAAGTTTAGTCAGCCGAGAAAGAATGGTTTTTGATGTATGAGTTGGTGTGAACAATAAACCAACATACTTCTCTCATCTCCCAATTTTCAACTTCTACATAGCACAAAGCTAAGGACATGTTTGTTTGATCCCCATGGATTAAGGTTGGCAATCACATGAAACACAATCTGTGTTCATCTCGACTGTTGTTGAAGGAGATAAGAAGAAAGAAAGTGGAGGAACGTTATGCAAATTGACATCAGTAGCAAACAAGCAGCTCGGGGTTGGTAACTTATATAAAAGAAGATGGGAGAGAATAGGTTTAAGCATCTTTGCGCTTGGAGCAATGTCGAGCTCGGAATCGAGCTTGAATCGAGCTCAGAATCGAGCTTGAATCAAGATCTTAAATTTTTTTGAGTTCGAGTCGAGTTTCAATATTATATTTCGAGTTCGAGTTGAGCTTGATAATTTTAAGCTCGCGAGTTTTCGAGTCGAGTCGAGCTGACTTTGAAAGTTTTCGAGTTCGAGTCGAGCTCAGCAATACTCGAGCTCGACTCGGCTCGTTTATACCCCTAGGTAGGGTCTCCAACGTTTATGTTTGTTTATGTTCGTGTTCATTTATGTTCGTGTTTGTTTATGTCCGTGTTCGTTTATGTTCGTTTATTTATTAAATGAACGAACATGAACAAGTTATATTCCTTAATAAACGAACATAAACAAAAAATATTTTGTTCGTTTATGTTCGTGTTCGTTTATGTTCATTTATTTATTAAATGAACGAACATGAACATACCTCCGTTCGTGTGCGTTCGGTTAGTTTACAGGCCTAACCTAGATTTTACCTGCATATATATATATATATATATATATATATATATATATATATGGGTTATGATTTGCTCTCTCCTCCACGCTAAGTAGGTCGTAAATCAACATGGTTTAAACAAATAAAACTATATTTAATTTATCAATTAACTAATCCAAATTAATTTTATAATGATTTATTACGAGAGCAGCATCCTCAACATAGTTTTTTCGATTCATAATCTACTAGATTATTTGGTTATTGCCTATTGGTTTGCTTATTCAATTTTTTTAGTGTTGTGTAAATACTCATTTTTAATCAAGCTAAGGTGCTTATAAGTGATAGTTTATATTCTAAAAAACCAATCATTTGATAATAAAAGCTCAAATATTCTGCAACTACTAATGTTCAAACTCATGACCTCTAGGAATAACAATGTCTCTTTAACCACTTAGGTAGCTTAATTCATGCGCAATGATCGTCATTTATATACATTATATCCGTACTTAAATATATATTAGGTTAATTTCCATAATATTAGTATTAATATATAAAATTGTTTGATCTATAGATTATGTAAATTTGAATTTAGACGAGATTATTTATTTGAAGATTTAAAGTAATCTGACAATTAACTATTGTGAAACAAACAACCTCCACAAAACATTTTAAACTATTTAAGTCTTGGGTAAACTACACTGAAAAATACTTAACTATTATCATATTTCATTTTGACCATCAATATTTTGATTTAATCAATCAAACCACTCGACTATTTAAATGTTTCAATCAAATCATTTGCCGTTAACATTTAACGGAGTAGGTGATGTGGTAGTTAAAATATTTTAATATAATTACATAATTGGCCCTTATTATTTATATATTCTTTCAATTTAGTATTTATTTTAATAAATTAAAATAAATATAACCATCGAATCAGGTGGTGTCGTGTGTCATTGGTGACACGTGTCATCATTCGATTAAAGGACTAAATTTATTTTGATTTATTTTTAATTTAATAAATTTATTTTCCTCCGATCAGAGGTATCTATCACCCCCTAGATGATATAGTAGGCGCCAAACCTTTAAGCCAAGACAACCACTTACCGATCACATGAGTGTAACTACCCTACTCATTACTTAGAACTTGCAGCGATAATCTTCGCGCTAAAGATTTGGAGGCATTACTTGTTTGGTGAAAAGTGTCACATCTTTACCGATCACAAAAGCCTTAAGTACCTACTCACTCATAAAGAGTTGAACTCAAGGCAATATAGGTGGGTCGAGTTGTTAAAAGACTATGACTGTGTGATCGAATACCACCCAGGGAAGGGAAATATGGTTGCAGATGCTTTGAGCAGAAAATCAATGTCGGAATTGCGAGCTTTGTTAGAGTGTTTAAGCTTGTCTAGATATGGTTGTTTGTTGGCTGAATTACGAGTAGAACTAGAGCTAGTTGGTGAAGTTAAAAGGTTGCAAGGTTTCGATAACCTCTTGAAGGCTCGCATAGAGCAGGTCCTCCGAGGTGAGTCTTTAGATTTTGAGTTGAGAGATGGGATGTATTTTTCTTTAAGGGTCGATTATGTGTGCATGTAGATGCAAAGTTGTCCAATAAGATTCTTCATGAGGTGCATTGCAGTTCGTTCGCATTACATTCAAGTAGCAACAAGATGCATCAGGAACTCCTGCAGTTGTATTGGTGTCAAGGCATGAAAAGAGAGGCATCAGAGTTTGTCTCTAAGTGCTTAGCATGCCAACAAGTCAAAGAAGAACATTAGGTTCCTTCAGGGTTGCTCTAGCCCTTTCAGATTCCATAGTGGAAATAAGATAGGGTAATGATAGACTTCGTGATCGGGTTATCAATGACTAGGTAGAGGCACGATGCAGTGTGGGTTATAGTGGATCGATTAACCAAGTCATCTCATTTCCTTCCCGTTAGAATGTAATATACATTAGAGAGGTTAGATTAACTGTACATCCGAGAGATAGTGAGGTTACAATGGGTACTGACTTCGATTATATCTGATAGAGACTCGCATTTCACTTCCTGGTTTTGGAAAACCCTTCAAGAATCCTTAGGCACCAAGTTACACTTTAGCACCACTTTTTATCCTTAGAGAAATTATCAGTTAGAGCGAGTCATTCAGATCCTCAAGGATATACTCATGCGTATCGTTGTAGACTTTGAGGTAGTTGGGAGGACCATTTTCCATTGGTGGAGTTCACCTATAATAACAGTGACCAGTCTAGCATCCAAATGGCTCTATATGAAGCTTTATATGGAGTAAGTGTAGGACTCCACTTTGTTAACCTAAAATAAAGTGAGGGAAAGATTGTGGATCCCAGGTTAATCAGAGAGACTGAAATGAAGGTTTAGTTGATTTAGAGTCACTTGAGGGAAGCCTTTAATAGGCAAAAGTCATGAAAATTTGAAAATACAAGGACATCAAGTTTGTGATGGGCGATAAAATATTTCTCAAAGTATCCCCATAGAAGAAGGTTCTTCGATTTGGACGTAAGGAAAAATTAACATGCATTTCATATGACCGCATGAGGTGCTTGAGAGAATTGAATTCGTAGCCTAATAGTTAGTCTTGCCCTCATAGATGGAGCATAATCACAAAGTGTTTCACAAGTCCATGATTTGGAGTTCTGGCCTTTCTCACGTCATACCCCTAGAACAAATCGATTTGAGTCAGAACCTGGCCTATGAGGTATAACCAATAAGGATTTTGGTGAGAAACGTTAAGGAACAAAAGGATCCTATTGGTGAAGATTTTATGGATGAACCATGGTGTTAAAGAGACAACATGAGAAACCGAAGAAGAAATGCAACATCAATATCCATATTTCTTTTACCTTAGTAAATTTTGATGACGAAATTCCTTATTAGAAGGGGAGAGTTGTAATTTCCCAATTTCTGGGCTAGTAGTTTCAAGCTAAAATGAGAGTATTTAGAATAAGTTCATTATCCTTTTAGGAAGCCTTGACCTAAATTATGTAGGTTTGAGCTTGGATTGAGCCCAATAGGAGATAAAAAGGGTATTTTTAAATTGATATCAAATTTAGGAGGACCAAAGAAGTAATTATAACATTTTTATTTTTAAAGTTTGAATCTCATTAATTGGGATGATCTCACATTTGAACCCCTTTCCTTGTATCTCTTTTTCTACATCTTATTTTCTTCTTCCTCCATCCAAGCCTCTATTGTTGTTCATTGTTTCTGAATCAAAGGTAACAACATTACAATCTTGCAAGCCTAGAAAAAATCTTAAGGTGAGAATCATAATCCCCTAATGTCACATTCTAATTTTTTGGGGGTTAAATTTTAATTGAAGGAAGTTTAAGGATTAGGGTCGTAATTAACATAAATTTATTGGTATTTTAAATACCTTTTTTTCTACCTTTTTTTCTTTTTCCTCCAAATTATTTTAAACCCCCTTCCAAGCTTTCTCTCTCCTTTTATTTTATCACTTACCGTTGTTGTGCATTTTTGGCTTTTTCTTCACCATCTGTTCGTCGTAACTCTCGCCTTCAGTGTATTTATCTTCGTCTCATCGTTTTTATTCATCAGGTACCATTGATTCACTGCTTATCATCTTTGTTCAGCGTTGAAGGAGGGAAAACATTTCGAGTTATTCAAAAAACATGTCACCACCGTTCAACATCATGAACCAACTCCGGTATGAGACTCCTAATGCTTTAACATTAAATTCTAGAAATTTTGGTAAAATTATGGCCACCAGAGGAGCTACCACGCACCCTCACGCGCTACCGTGCGTGTGTGAGACTACTCTAAACAATTTAAACTCCTTTAATCGGCTGAATCAATTTGTCTTTGGACCAAACCAGTTAAATTGGTCTAACCTTGAACTGAGTCTTGAACCATTGACCCAATTTGTTAACTTTTCGTTGACCATTGATCATGGACTTTTTCATTGATCATTAACTTTGACTTCTAACCATTTGCTTTGATGTTTGACCCGTTAACTTCTTTTGAAGACCTCTTGATAACTCTGTAAAAAGGTCATATTTGGGACCTTTTCACTTAAGTTATTGATTATCTAAGAGCTCATATAGGATCATATAGATACATTTAGGAGCATATAGTTGCATGTGGTGGAATTATGTTTGCCGAGGCATTTTATTTTATAATTGGTGGTGCTGTATGGGGAAGGTGTTTTGTTTGATGATGTGCAGGATTTGGGAGCAAGGATAAGCAAAAGGGAATTGCCATGATATAATGAGACTACTGAGCAAAATGCGATTGTTGTGACAACTCGGACGATATTTCTGGGCAGAAAAAAAAATCAAAGAAGATATTTTTAGTAAGAGCCAGCTGTCATTGACTATACATGATTTCTGCAATTAGCCATATAGGAGGGGCCCATTACCACCTATGCACCATCTTTCACTTAAAAGGAATGACCTTTAGGGTACTAGGGTAATTTTAACACAAAACCCTAGGTTCATTCTCTCCCTATAAATAGAAGATGAAGCCACAATGAAAAGAGACACTTTGAATTTTAGAGAAGTCGCCAAGAGCCAAAAATTCAGAGAAAAAATTCTCCACCAATCCGATTTGCAGTGGCATTCCTTCGTTGACAAGCTAGAGGGAGTGGCGTTCTAGGCGTCTGAGAGGAGCTAGTTCATTGGGACAGATCATGGTGGCTGAGGAAAGCTTCGACAGTGCACGTCGAAGGCTTTTCCTCCTTCCCTTTGCTATTTTCTTTTATATTTTATCAATTGGGTTGTAAGGAACGTATTAATTTTCTTTGTGCTTGCTTATTTCGAATCCCTCCATGAACTAATCCTATTTGGTGGGAGTTTATTTTGGATATTTAAGATTTGCTTTAATGAATGGTTGTTTTTCTATGTTATTAACTGTTTTATTTATGGATCTTAGTGCCTTAAGGTTGTAGGAGTTATGAGAGTAGCCATTCCTTAGGATATTACTTAGTGTTCGAGAGAATGTCTAGGTAGCACATCCTTAGTGTTCAAGAGAAACTAAGGATGAACCATATAAGTTAGGGGCTCTAGATAGTAACTAAGCCTAATCCACCTTAGAGATAAGGCTAGGATTTCATTCGACTAAAAGGTGTTGTGCATGAATGATAGATTAGATGTTAATCGTGTCGCAAAAAGGTATTGTCTAGACATATCTTGTTATCTGGACCAATATGATCACTGCAGGGGCTTACGCCAACCGATTTTGCCACGACATCTTCAATCTGTCGAGTCCCTTACTAGAGATAGCATAAGACACTCTAGTAGACTCTGTCAGGCAGATAAGACATAAAAGTAAGACCATTCTGAGAAGTAGACTTGAATTTTCCTAAGTGACTCCTATCACTCATTCCCATAGTAGCTTGTCGTGTGAGGAAGTCTAAAGTCCTGATAATCAAAACCAACATTTACATTTTGTTTTGCTTTTACATTTTCATTTAATAGCACTAGACACAATTTAATTTGTCAAAACATCTCCATCCATTTTGCCACAACATCTTCATTTGTTGCCACATTACACCATCATTCCATTCCCACCAACATCCATTTCATTTTGCCATAGCATTCTCATTTGTGAATATCATTAACTATACATAGTACTTTAGAATAGTGCATAAACTTTACTCAAGATATCTCCAATCCCTGTGGATACGATACTCACTCATCACTGTATTACTTGTTCTATTGTGTATACTTGCACATATTTCAGCAACCATATTTAGTACTCACAAAACGCAGACAAGTTTTTTGCGCCATTGTCGGGGATTGGCAATTGACGTTTTTGAGTTTAGTTGTTGCACTATTTTATTTCTTCTCTTTGTACACATTTACTTGTTTTTGTGTTTACCTTTTTCAGGTGTTACGTTTTGGCATGCCCCGTAATAGACCTAAAGAACCATTATTTTATATTGAACCTAAGGCTCATGTTGTTCAAAATCAAGTGAAGGATCATGCAGTTCTAAATGTCACGACAATTCCAAATGCTGGGAATGCTAATCGACCACGAACTATTAGAGATCACTTAGCTCCCACCTTGGACGACCTAAAACCTGCTATTGTAGCTCCCAAGATTCAGGCAACCCAATTCGAGCTCAAACAAGTTATGTTCGACATGTTGGACTTGATTGAACAATTTGGTAGTGCTCGTCATAAGGATGCAAGACAACATGTTAGAGCATTTTTAGAGGTCTGTGACTCCTTTCGACAACAAGATGTGCATGAAGATGTGCTGAAATTAAAGTTATTTCCATATTCTTTGAAATATCACGCTAGGGCATGGCTCAATGGATTATCTTCTGGCTCGATAAGGTCTTGGGCTGACTTGTGCAAAACATTTTTGCTACGGCATAATCAACCCAATATGAACAACCATCTTAGAAATACCATAGCATCTTTTGACCAAGGCTATGAAGAGTCTATGTATGAGTACTGAGATCGATACAAAAGTTTGCTTCGCAAGTGCCCCAATCATGGATTCCACGACTAGACTCAAGTTATGATGTTCTACAATGGAATCAATACACCGACGAGGATGATGTTAGATGCCTTGACAAATGGGACATTGCTCGATAAATCATATTCAGAGGCATTCGACATTCTGGATAGGATTGCCAATAATGATTATCAGTTTTCATCTTCAAGGCTTAGAGCCGGGAGAAAAATGCCTGGGACATTTGAATTGGATACTACGGATTCCATGTCCGCCTAACTTTCTGCCATCACCAATATATTGAAGAATTTGAAACAATCAAGTGAGGTGAATGAAGTCAAGACAACCAACTCAGCATGTCTATTATGTCATGGCAATCATCATGAGAGCGAGTGTCTGACCAATCAGGAGTCCATAAGCTATGTACAGAACTATAATCGAGGCAACAACAACTCCTATTCTAATAATCTTGGATGGTGTTAGCGTCCAAACTTCTCTTGGGGAAATCAAGGAACCAGCAATGCTAGTCAACCCGCTAGGCAGCAGAACTTCAGTGACTCCCAGGGTTTTCAAACGAATATGCCATGGCATAATTCTAATGAGGGAGTGACATCTTCATCCAACATAAGTTCTTTGGAGGCCACAATGCAAGATTTTATAAAAACCACGAAGACCATGTTGTATGACCATGCGACCTCTATAAAAAGCCAAGAAGCCTTTCTTCAAAGCCGTAACTCGTCTTTAAGGGCCTTGGAGGGTCAGGTTGGCCAAATTGCCGCGACATTACATTTTTGCCCACATGTCAGTCTACGTAGTGATCCTGAAGTTACTAATGCTAAAGATAGGGAGCATTGTGGTACATTCACCTTAAGCAGTGACATTAAAATCTACAAAGATGCTAAGTTTGGTGGAGAGAAACTCGAAGAACCCAATCATGAGATTGTGCATGAAGATTTGAAGGTACAAGTAGATTCACATTCGATGGAAAACAATGATGAAGGTTCGAAGAGTGCACCCAATGAAGATAAGAAAAAAATTTCCACGGTAAAAGAAAAGCCCCCATCAGTAGGAGTTGATGACCAAAGGAAAGCTGCAGAATTTTACCGCAACAAATTTATACACTGATAATCACTTGACATTTGATGAAGAAGACAAAGAGGAGCTCGAGGATATTCCAAAGGAGATGAGTCAGTCTAGCTTACCCATAACTAGACCAGGTATGAAATTTGAACCTTTGGATTCTATTGAGCTTACTCATCCTAAACCCCAAGTAACTGCCCATCTGTCTAGGCTAGAAATTATAAAAGAATTAAGGAATAAAATGAAGATTAAGGAAAACTTTCCTAACGAGAAATTATTATTTGTTGCAATAATTTTGTGGTATGCTAACATTGTCAATTTTCTCGTTAGTGTTGTTTTGCTTCCTTTCTTGAATAGCCTAAGAAAGAACAAGGTCATACACGATGGTGGCTACTGTCATAGGGATAACCTCAACCTCTTCAACAAATTTGCTGCTCAAATGATTACAAGTTGCCACAAAAAAAGGAGCGAAAATAGATATCATTCCACTACCATTCAACTTCATGCAAATAGCACTTTGAAGGAGAGAGGTCCTACAATTCAGATGTGAAAGACCCGAAATGCCAGGGCAAACTATTTTGAAGGCAGAATTATTATATGTGTGGGGCATTTTGGTCTATATTGGTGCTCCGATTGAACATGACAAATATGCGCTTCTCTTGCATGATATCGAGACTTGTCAATCATCTTGAAGATACCGTTACATTTTGGATTTACTCATGTGCATAAATAAATGTTTATTTTGTTACTATTTTTATTCAGCTTCCTTTTAATTGTCTATTCTATTTTTCTTTGCAAGGTTAGGGTCAATCCAACCTTCAACCGTACCAGCATTATATTCTGAACATTCCATCCCCACACAACTGCGAAAGCACACACGTCGCATGACTGTCGTACCACCACCCACATAAAAAGTCAAGGTATTTTGCATTGCATTGCATTTCATAACATGTAGTTTAGTTTTACCTTAGTTTTTATTTAGCATTGAGGACAATGCTTCTCTCAAGTTTGGGGGAGGTAGGGTTCCCAAATCATTGCATGATTGTATTAGTAGAATAAATATGCCATGATATTAGTAAGTGTTTGAATTGGTTTTCTGGAATAAATTAATGATGTCCGATGATGATGAACTCTTGATGGCTAGGATAGAATGTACATGACTGTTGAGGATGATAGAACCAACTCTAGGACTTGATTCTTTGAAACCCTTGAATACACGATTGTATGGTTTCCATGCTTGAGGAACTTATAAATTTTTGATAAGAGAATTCTTGAATGTCGTGGCATAAAACTTTGTTAATGAATTATGAAAACCCCACACTGAAAAAAATATAAAAATATAAAAAAATATAAAAAAAATAAAAAAAATGCTTCGACATATCTATAGAGGGACACTCCGCTATGCCACGGTATTGCCTGGAAACTACATTTAAATAAATGACAGCCACAATATATGAGTGAATGAAAGTAGTCACGAGATGACTCTACCTGACTAGCTCGGGGGTGAAAGGTACTCCCTTTCACCTAGAGTGTGGGATGGTAGGTGTGATGGGCGGACTCCTCTTGTAGCAGAATTAATGAAAAAAAGAAAAAAGAAGAAGAAAACAATGTGGGAGAAAAACTTGTAAATGTCGTGGCAAAACGAGAAAGCTTGTGTAGAAATTTTTTAGGTTTCTTAACCATGGACTGGATACGGAGACATATGACCACATTTAGAATATAATATCAGAGAATAAGTCCATAAAATTTAGAATTTACTTAACATAACTATACTGTAAAGAAATAAAATATGCAAAAAATAAGTCTTTCTGCTCAAAATTTGGCAAAATGAACTGTAGAAAAAGATTCAGGATGTCGAAAAATGTCAGGATAGATGTATTCAAAAAAGTCAATGAGTCAAAGTCAATAGTCATAAGTCAAAGTTAATGATAAATAGTCAATAGTCCACGAAAAACTTAACGATCAATGGTTAAAGAAAAAGTTAAAGATCAAAATGTGAAAATAAGACTTTTGGGTAAGAATTTGGCAAAACGAATTGTAGAAACAGACATAGGACATTGAAAAATGTTAGGATAGAGGTGTCCACGTTTTGTGAGTACTAAATATGGTTGCGAAAATATGTGCAAGTATACACAATCGAACAAGTAATACAGTGATGAGTGAGTATCGTATCCACAGGGATTGGAGAGATCTTGAGTAAAGTTTATGCACTATTATAAAGTACTAAGTATAGCTAATGATATTCACAAATAAGAATGCTATGGCAAAATGAAATGGATGTTGGTGGGAATGGAATGATGGTGTAATATAATGTGGCAACAAATGAAGATGTTGTGGAAAAATGGATGGAGATGTTGTGACAAATTAAATTGTGTTTAGTTCTATTAAATGAAAATGTAAAAGCAAAACAAAATGTAAATACTGGTTTTGATTATCAGGACTTTAGACTTCCTCACACAACAAGCTACTATGGGAATGAGTGATAGGAGTCACTTAGGAAAATTCAAGTCTACTTCTCAGAATGGTCTTACTTCTACGTCTTATCTTCCCGACAGAGTCTACTAGGGTGTCCTATTCTATCTCTAGTAAGAGACTTGACATATTAAAGATGTATTGGCAAAACTACCATTCCCAATAAAGTGCATATATTCAACTCAGTTTGACTTCGCACGCTCGATCCAAGATTTGCGTTTCCGTTCCGCATGACCTAGTACTACTATACGTGGGAATGTAAAGCTTAGCCTATATAGGTTAACTCGTATATGTGTATCCCTTTGACATGCTTGATACCTTTAATATTGTTTGTTATTATGTTGTATGATATTATCTGTATACATGTACGTATTCTGGTTACATGTATTTATGTTATAACTGATTTATGATTATTGATGAATCAAGTTAAATATATGAATTGATGCATTCTTGTTTCTTCATGGTATCATCTATGAAGGGCATAATCCTTGTCCCCATTCTGCATGAGATTATATTCATGTCCTGATTCTGCATTGGATTATATCCATGTTCTGATTCTGCATAAGATTATATATTCGTTCTATTTCTACATGAGATCCTCTACAGATGGAAATAACCCCATCCTAGTTCTGATTTATGATGAGTTCATCCTTATAGGTTAACTCGGGCTCGTCTTTGGAGGTGATGTCCCACTCCTGATTTATGTTTTCTGCTTTAGGTTTATTTTAGAGGTCTCATATTCCTTTTAGTATGTAATGTTTTTCGTTTTGCTCGTCTATGATCAGAGGTAAGGTTGTGAGGAACTTTTTATGATTTTTTGGTAAGAAATACATGGTTTTACTGCTACTTGATTATTTTATTATTTTAATAGCATGCCTAAAATATTTGAATTAATAATTGTATTTAGAGGGCACACTGAGCTTTGTAGCTTTCTCTATTTGTTGTTTCTATTTTTAGATTATCTAGATGTATAATCGATTTGGCTATAAGATAAGAAGCCTCGATTTTATACCGTGTGAGGCTAAAATTTTGCTTTCAAACTCTTTAAACTGTGGCATGGTTTTATACTTGATTTTACTGCCGCTAAATATTTTCTTTTTAAATAAATGATTTATTAAACAAATTTACATCTGAAATATATTTCAAAGGTCAACGTGGCTACCCTAATTCAGTTGTAACTCCTAGGTTGGGTCTAGGGGGTTATATTTAGTGGTATTAGATCACAAGTATGGAAATTGTTTTAAAAAAAATATTCCATAAGATTTTTTAGTATTTTTTGAAACTCTCGAGACTCTGATGTCATTCTGGATAGTTACTACTTTTCTATAATCTTAATGTGATACTTGATATATATAGTCATAGATTTGGTATGGATATTTGATATTGTTTAGACACCTTAGTTGATTATTTTAGTTGTAAGATCCAAGCTCTAGCGACTGATCATTAGTTGATCAGTGATCTTCATTCAGTGTTATGAAATTTTTCTAAAGTCAACTTAGGAGCAATAAAATAGTAATCAATTTAATTCTGACTAATATGATGATGTTTTATGTTAATTATCTAGCTTAAGAAGTAATTTCTTGTATTCAAATAAAATTTGTTCTTGTCCGATTTTTAGTATTATTGTAACATCCTCAATACCGAGTTAGTGACTAAATTGTAAGGTTTCAAAATTTGGTGATTTAAATTAGAATAATTGAGTGGTTTAAATACTTATATGAGAAATGAGGTGTAAGATCAAATTGAAAAGAATGAGGAATGAAAGGATAGTATGGTCATTTGTAAAGAAAAGAAAAATATAATAATAATATATGGTATATATAGATACACGTGGAAGGAAGGAAACAAAGTTTAGAGGTTTCCAGAGTTCCCTTCTTTTTCTTCTTCTTCTTCACGTGTGAAGCCAAGCAAAGGTGAGTTTTCTCTTGAGCTGATTATGTGCTGAAATTTAAATTTAGTTTTGATTATTAGATGCTAAGTAAGATTAAGGAAAGATTAATTTTCTTTAAAACAACAAAATGAAGAGTTTATGAGGATTTAAAGATTTGAAGTTTTTGAATGAAATATCGAAATAAAGTTTATATTGAGAATTGGAAGTTGAATTTGACTTGTCATCAAGTTAATTAAGGGATAAGAAGTGTTAGAATAGGAATTTGAACATGTTGCAAAACTAGTATAATATTTACAATTACATAGGAATGACTAGATTTGAAGTTAAAGAAGTGATTAGAGAATAGAAATAAGTTTAAGTATGTGTATTAAAGTTAGGAGTATTAAAGGAAGTGAAAAAGGAAGGTTTAAGCTGAAATAAGGTGATTTTCGAGCTCAAAATGGGATTTCTGGGCTAGGGGAATCGGTACCCATTCAAGGGGAATCGATTCCCCCTCAATCGAATATGAATTTCCAGAATGCTAGAGGGGAATCGATACCCCCAGGGGGGAACCGATTCCCCCATAATGAAAAAAAGAAGAAGAAAGAAGAGAGACTAAACTATTAATCCCTTAAATTGGTAGGCTATTAGAGGTTAATTTCAAGACTTAGGCATCTGATAATCATCTTGAAAATTATGCTTATGTAGATATTGAACGTGACTTTGCTTCAAAGTAATTGAAGGGTTAGAATTGATTCAATTCAAAAAAGGCTAAGGTGAGTGCATGTGCATAACATGATTATGTTAGTATATTCAGTTTTAGACTTGCGATAAGTCTAGATTTAATATCTTGATACATGATTCATTCAATATTATTAAATATGATATGAATTCATACCATATACATTATGGGATATACTAAGCAGATTGTGGTAAGTCTATTTTCCAGATTAGAGCTTATATATGAATGAGTTACGAGATATCTATATTAGGTATATGAAGTGTGTGTGATGTGTTTGTTATGGTTTATATGTATGAATGAGCATATGTATTGACATGTTACAGTATATATATATTATATGAGTTGTGTAAATAGGTAGATAAATGTGTTAAATATGTGAAATAGTTAAAATGATCAATATGATTTCATAAGAATATGAAATAAGAAGTATGAAAAGGACATAAGAAAGAATATGAAATATATAGAATATGAATATGAAATCATATGAGGGGTGACATGAATTATATGAAAAAAAATAAACTATGTGATTACAAATATATGAAAATATGCTAGTGTGATGGGACCTAGGAACTAGTATACGTGATATATATACATTTATATAAGTTATTGGATGAAAAATGAACAAGAGATAAAAGAGATGAAGGATAATACTATAGGAGTATGATAAAAACATAAATGATGACATGTATGTATGTATGTATGTAATGGTTATATGAAAAGGTATAGGTAATAAGATGATCATATGAACATGTGATAAAGAGCTATAGAAAAAGAAAAATGTGATATGATGTATGAATATGTAATAAGGTAAAAGACAATGCCATGATATGAGTTATGAGAACTGTAAGTATAGTTGGTATGCCAAGAGTCAAAGAACTACCTATGTCTTTCGAGACATATGGACAGTATACCTATGTTCTAAGGAACATATGGATAGTTTACCTAGGTTCTTCGGGACTAGATAGTTACCGAGGATCTTTATGACCTCTGGATAGTTACCGAGGATCTTTATGACCTCTGGATAGTTACCGAGGATCTTTATGACCTCTGGATAGTTACCGAGGATCTTTATGACCTCTGGATAGGTCCTTCGGAACATTCATTGAGCTGTGGTGACAGAATACGTGTGCACAACCTCATAATACTCGTATACCTTGGGTTCTCAATAGTGTATATGGGCTTAAATAAGACATAACGAGGATGTATATAATTGTATCTTAATATGGTATTATTATGATTTATATTGGCTCATATATGGTATAATACATGATGGTATGATAGTATAATTGTGTTTGGATAGTAGACGACCTGTTTATATTTTAGTAATTCTTTATTATGTAATTATGCCTCACTAAGTCTATAACTTAGCGTGTAAGTGTTTTTACACGTAGGTTTCGAAGAGCAGGAGAATCAAGAATAGGAATTTGCAGATCAACCTATCTCTACTCAGCGATCAGATCAGAAGTAAAGTCACAGTAGGTATTTTGTTGTATGTAGTGTGTTGGCATGTAAGAAAAGTGGTAGTTACAAATGCTCTAATTAGTTTTGTCTTGTTTTGGTTAACTCGTGTACAATGACAATGTTATTTTAATAAAAGCTTTAAATTTCATTGGTTTTTGTTAAAAGTTAAAAGTTAGAAAAGTCAATGTGACACCTCAGACTTGTATCCGGGTCGGATACGGGTTGAGGGTGTTACATTTAATGGTATCAGAGCAACGGTTTAGTCGATTCTCGGCATGAACCGGAGTCCAAAGTGTCTTAAAAAGTGTTCATGCCAACATAGTAGTAAGAACTTCTGATCTGATACGAGTAATGAGTTTGTTGTTTAGCTGATAGAAATATTTGGTTATCTCTTATTAGATGTCAGGACAAGATAGCTCTCGGGGTGAAGCGAGAGATGATATATTAGCTGAAAGTAGTAATTCACCTGCCCTGGCCAGGCAAAGTGAAGGACAGGTACCCTTTGGAGTGCCTGTACAAGATCAAAATGTATTCTTCATGACGTTGGGCACTATTTTGACACGTTTCCAAACTCCTGCATCCTCAACGCAGAGGATTAATATAGCCAAAGAGTTAAAGGGATTAGGAGCTCCAGAGTTCAAAGGTGAAGTCGAAGAAGGTCCTGTTGTTGCGGACCTTTGGCTTAATGATGTAAAGATCATGTTAGAGGGACTTCAATGCTCTGATATGGAGAAACTAGATGGGATGGTCTCTTTGCTCCGTGGGCAAGCGAGAATCTGGTGGACGAATGTTATTTATAGGACGCCAAATGATCAGAAAACATGGTATTTGTTTTTAGAAGAGTTTAAGCACAAGTATATAGGAGATCAGTTCATCAGGGAAATGAAGCAAGAATTCTTGAATTTGAAACAGCTGAATCACACTGTGTATGAATATGAGTGTGAGTTCAACAAGTTAAGTCGATTCGCGGCCGAATTGAGTCGGACAGAGAAAGAAGCATGTGAGTGGTTTGTTGAAGGACTACGACCAAGGCTAAAAGAGATGTTGATTGTTTTGAACTTGTCCTCATTTCAGGAAGTAGTAAAGCGTGCTAAAGCTCTAGAAAGAGCTCAGAATGAGTGGTTTGGGGATCAGAAAGCTCAATCTTCCAAAAGAACAGGGGTTTCGTCGAGCTCTGTACCACCCAAGAGAGGTAGAGATTATGGGTTCCAATACCAAGTAAGGTCTGAATCAGTGGTATCCTCTGCTAGAGGATCAAATCAGATGAGAGCTAGACAGGCTCAATTAGGAAAGTCTGGTGATGGAAGAGCACAACAGAGACACTATCAAAAATGTGAGAGATATCATGGTGGGGCATGTAGAGTTGAATTTGGAGCCTGTTTTCTATGTGGGGAAATAGGATATTTCATGAGAGATTGTCCATTGGGGACAGGAAAGCCTGTGCAGTCGGAGCGATCTGATTCGATATCCCAAAGAGGACGGGGTAGAGGTAAAAAAAGAAGTCAGACAGAATTTTCTACTCAACAGGTAATGCGCTCTACGGCTAGAGTATATAATCTCAATATCAGTGAAGACAATGAGGATCCAGAGATAATAGCAGGTATCTTCTATTGTACAGTAAATGCTTTATGATATTAGTTGATATGAGCTTGTATAACCATATAAGAGTAGAGAATGGGTAAGAGAATTGAGAATTTAGTTAGAAGTCATTTTTTTTAGAAATAGTGTAGTGACAATTCCATTAAGGTACAGTGCTAAAGTAAACAAGATATGTTAGAAGTGTTACATTCGAATTCAGGGAATTTAATTCTCTGTTAATCTAATGGAGATATTTCTCAAGGGATAAGTAAGGAGATAGTGATTTATAAAGGAGTATATATATAGGGAATTAAATGAAAAAGGGGTGTAAAGTGTGAATTATAAGTTGATAGGGGGTAAGGAAATGGTAGATAATGTTATGAAAAGATTGATTAATTTCGTAAAGTATACGTTTAATAGCATTTGAAGAGGTTTAGGGTTGTGTTCTGAGTTATAGAATGATGGAATAAGAGATTGGGTATGGTTATAAGGTAATTAGAAATGGATTGGGTTCTTTGGGAAGTGAAAGCAAATCATTCATTACAAATTGCAATGGGATAAAGTAGAGAAAGGAGCATGAGAACATTGAAAGATATGTTCTTATCGATATGTGTAATGGAAATTCGAGGACGAATTTTCTTAAAAGGAGGAGAGATTTGTAACATCCTCAATACCGAGTTAGTGACTAAATTGTAAGGTTTCAAAATTTGGTGATTTAAATTAGAATAATTGAGTGGTTTAAAGACTTATATGAGAAATGAGGTGTAAGATCAAATTGAAAAGAATGAGGAATGAAAGGATAGTATGGTCATTTGTAAAGAAAAGAAAAATATAATAATATATGGTATATATAGATACACGTGGAAGGAAGGAAACAAAGTTTAGAGGTTTCCAGAGTTCCCTTTTTTTTCTTCTTCTTCTTCACGTGTGAAGCCAAGCAAAGGTGAGTTTTCTCTTGAGCTGATTATGTGCTGAAATTTAAGTTTAGTTTTAATTATTATATGCTAAGTAAGATTAAGGAAAATTTAATTTGCTTTAAAACAACAAAATGAAGAGTTTATGAGGATTTAAAGATTTGAAGTTTTTGAATGAAATATCGAAATAAAGTTTATATTGAGAATTGGAAGTTGAATTTGACTTGTCATCAAGTTAATTAAGGGATAGGAAGTGTTAGAATAGGAATTTGAACATGTTGCAAAACTAGTATAATTTTTGCAATTACATAGGAATGACTAGATTTGAAGTTAAAGAAGTGATTAGGGAATAGAAATAAGTTTAAGTATGTGTATTAAAGTTAGGAGTATTAAAGGAAGTGAAATAGGAAGGTTTAAGCTGAAATAAGGTGATTTTCGAGCTCAAAATGGGATTTCTGGGCTACTGGAATCGGTACCCATTCAAGGGGAATCGATTCCCCCTCAAACGAATATGAATTTCCAGAATGCTAGAGGGGAATCGATACCCCCAGGGGGGAACCGATTCCCCCATAATGAAAAAAAAAGAATAAAGAAGAGAGACTAAACTATTAATCCCTTAAATTGGTAGGCTATTAGAGGTTAATTTCAAGACTTAGGCATCTAATAATCATCTTGAAAATTATGCTTATGTAGATATTGAACGTGACTTTGCTTCAAAGTAATCGAAGGGTTAGAATTGATTCAATTCAAACAAGGCTAAGGTGAGTGTATGTGCATAACATGATTATGTTAGTATATTCAGTTTTAGACTTGCGATAAGTCTAGATTTAATATCTTGATACATGATTCATTCAATATTATTAAATATGATATGAATTCATACCATATACATTATGGGATATACTATGCAGATTGTGGTAAGTCTATTTTCCAGATTAGAGCTTATATATGAATGAGTTACGAGATATCTATATTAGGTATATGAAGTGTGTGTGCTGTGTTTGTTATGGTTTATATGTATGAATGAGCATATGTATTGACATGTTACAGTATATATATTATATGAGTTGTGTAAATAGGTAGATAAATGTGTTAAATATGTGAAATAGTTAAAATGATCAATATGATTTCATAAGAATATGAAATAAGAAGTATGAAAAGGACATAAGAAAGAATATGAAATATATAGAATATGAATATGAAATCATATGAGGGGTGACATGAATTATATGAAAAAAATAAACTATGTGATTACAAATATATGAAAATATGCTAGTGTGATGGGACCTATGAACTAGTATACGTGATATATATACATTTATATAAGTTATTGGATGAAAAATGAACAAGAGATAAAAGAGATGAAGGATAATACTATAGGAGTATGATAAAAACATAAATGATGACATGTATGTATGTATGTATGTAATGGTTATATGAAAAGGTATAGGTAATAAGATGATCATATGAACATGTGATAAAGAGCTATAGAAAAAGAAAAATGTGATATGATGTATGAATATGTAATAAGGTAAAAGACAATGCCATGATATGAGTTATGAGAACTGTAAGTATAGTTGGTATGCCAAGATTCAAAGAACTACCTATGTCTTTCGAGACATATGGACAGTATACCTATGTTCTAAGGAACATATGGATAGTTTACCTAGGTTCTTCGGGACTGGATAGTTACCGAGGATCTTTATGACCTCTGGATAGTTACCGAGGATCTTTATGACCTCTGGATAGTTACCGAGGATCTTTATGACCTCTGGATAGGTCCTTCGGAACATTCATTGAGCTGTGGTGACAGAATACATGTGCACAACCTCATAATACTCATATACCTTGGGTTCTCAATAGTGTATATGGGATTAAATAAGACATAACGAGGATGTATATAATTGTATCTTAATATGGTACTATTATGATTTATATTGGCTCATATGTGGTATAATACATGATGGTATGATAGTATAATTGTGTTTGGATAGTAGACGACCTGTTTATATTTTAGTAATTCTTTATTATGTAATTATGCCTCACTAAGTCTATAACTTAGCGTGTAAGTGTTTTTACACGTAGGTTTGGAACAGCAGGAGAATCAAGAATAGGAATTTGCAGATCAACCTATCTCTACTCAGCGATCAGATCAGAAGTAAAGTCACAGTAGGTATTTTGTTGTATGTAGTGTGTTGGCATGTAAGAAAAGTGGTAGTTACAAATGCTCTGATTAGTTTTGTCTTGTTTTGGTTAACTCGTGTACAGTGACAATGTTATTTTAATAAAAGCTTTAAATTTCATTGGTTTTCGTTAAAAGTTTAAAGTTAGAAAAGTCAGTGTGACACCTCAGACTTGTATCCGGGTCCGATACGGGTTGAGGGTGTTACATTTAATGGTATCAGAGCTACGGTTTAGTCGATTTTCGGCATGAACCGGAGTCTAGAGTGTCTTAAAAAGTGGTCATGCCAACATAGTAGTAAGAACTTCTGATCTGATACGAGTAATGAGTATGTTGTTTAGCTGATAGAAATATTTGGTTATCTCTTATTAGATGTCACGACAAGATAGCTCTCGGGGTGAAGCGAGAGATGATATATTAGCTGAAAGTAGTAATTCACCTGCCCTGGCCAGGCAAGGTGAAGGACAGGCACCCTTTGGAGTGCCTGTACAAGATCAAAATGTATTCTTCAGGACGTTGGGCACTATTTTGACACGTTTCCAAACTCCTGCATCCTCAACACAGAGGATTAATATAGCCAAAGAGTTAAAGGGATTAGGAGCTCCAGAGTTCAAAGGTGAAGTCGAAGAAGGTCCTGTTGTTGCGGACCTTTGGCTTAATGATGTAAAGATCATGATAGAGGGACTCCACTGCTCTGATATGGAGAAACTAGATGGGATGGTCTCTTTGCTCCGTGGGCAAGCGAGAATCTGGTGGACGAATGTTATTCATAGGACGCCAAATGATCAGAAAACATGGTATTTGTTTTTAGAAGAGTTTAAGCACAAGTATATAGGAGATCAGTTCATCAGGGAAATGAAGCAAGAATTCTTGAATTTGAAACAGCTGAATCACACTGTGTATGAATATGAGTGTGAATTCAACAAGTTAAGTCGATTCGTGGCCGAATTGAGTCGGACAGAGAAAGAAGCATGTGAGTGGTTTGTTGAAGGACTACGACCAAGGCTAAAAGAGATGTTGATTGTTTTGAACTAGTCCTCGTTTCAGGAAGTAGTAAATCGTGCTAAAGCTCTAGAAAGAGCTCAGAATGAGCGGTTTGGGGATCAGAAAGCTCAATCTTCCAAAAGAATGGGGGTTTCGTCGAGCTCTGTACCACCCAAGAGAGGTAGAGATTCTGGGTTCCAATACCAAGTAAGGTCTGAATCAGTGGTATCCTCTGCTAGAGGATCAAATCAGATGAGAGCTAGATAGACTCAATTAGGAAAGTCTGGTGATGGAAGAACACAACAGAGACACTGTCAGATTTGTGAGATATATCATGGTGGGGCATGTAGAGTTGAATTTGGAGCCTGTTTTCGATGTGGGGAAATAGGACATTTCATGAGAGATTGTCCATTGGGGACAGGAAAGCCTGTGCAGTCAGAGCGATCTGCTTCGATATCCCAGAGAGGACGGGGTAGAGGTAGAGGAAGAAGTCAGACAGAATTTTCTACTCAACAGGAAATGCGCTCTACGGCTAGAGTATATAATCTCAAAATCAGTGAAGACAATGAGGATCCAGAGATAATAGCATGTATCTTCTATTATACAGTAAATGCTTTATGATATTAGTTGATATGAGCTTGTATAACCATATAAGAGTAGAGAATGGGTAAGAGAATTGAGAATTTAGTTAGAAGTCATTTTTTTTAGAAATAGTGTAGTGACAATTCCATTAAGGTACAGTGCTAAAGTAAACAAGATATGTTAGAAGTGTTACATTCGAATTCAGGGAATTTAATTCTCTGTTAATCTAATGGAGATATTTCTCAAGGGATAAGTAAGGAGATAGTGATTTATAAAGGAGTATATATATAGGGAATTAAATGAAAAAGGGGTGTAAAGTGTGAATTATAAGTTGATAGGGGGTAAGGAAATGGTAGATAATGTTATGAAAAGATTGATTGATTTTGTAAAGTATACGTTTAATAACATTTGAAGAGGTTTAGGGTTGTGTTCTGAGTTATAGAATGATGGAATAAGAGATTGGGTATGGTTATAAGGTAATTAGAAATGGATTGGGTTCTTTGGGAAGTGAAAGTAAATCATTCATTACAAATTGCAATGGGATAAAGTAGAGAAATGAGCATGAGAACATTGAAAGATATGTTCTTATCGATATGTGTAATGGAAATTTGAGGATGAATTTTCTTAAAAGGAGGAGAGATTTGTAACATCCTCAATACCGGGTTAGTGACTAAATTGTAAGGTTTCAAAATTTGGTGATTTAAATTAGAATAATTGAGTGGTTTAAAGACTTATATGAGAAATGAGGTGTAAGATCAAATTGAAAAGAATGAGGAATGAAAGGATAGTATGGTCATTTGTAAAGAAAAGAAAAATATAATAATAATATATGGTATATATAGATACACGTGGAAGGAAGGAAACAAAGTTTAGAGGTTTCCAGAGTTCCCTTTTTTTTCTTCTTCTTCTTCACGTGTGAAGCCAAGCAAAGGTGAGTTTTCTCTTGAGCTGATTATGTGCTGAAATTTAAGTTCAGTTTTGATTATTAGATGCTAAGTAAGATTAAGGAAAGATTAATTTTCTTTAAAATAACAAAATGAAGAGTTTATGAGGATTTAAAGATTTGAAGTTTTTGAATGAAATATCGAAATAAAGTTTATATTGAGAATTGGAAGTTGAATTTGACTTGTCATCAAGTTAATTAAGGGATAGGAAGAGTTAGAATAGAAATTTGAACATGTTGCAAAACTAGTATAATTTTGCAATTACATAGGAATGACTAGATTTGAAGTTAAAGAAGTGATTAGGGAATAGAAATAAGTTTAAGTATGTGTATTAAAGTTAGGAGTATTAAAGGAAGTGAAATAGGAAGGTTTAAGCTGAAATAAGGTGATTTTCGAGCTCAAAATGGGATTTCTGGGCTAGGGGAATCGGTACCCATTCAAGGGGAATCGATTCCCCCTCAAACGAATATGAATTTCCAGAATGCTAGAGGGGAATCGATACCCCCAGGGGGGGAACCGATTCCCCCATAATGAAAAAAAAAAGAATAATAAAGAAGAGAGACTAAACTATTAATCCCTTAAATTGGTAGGTTATTAGAGGTTAATTTCAAGACTTAGGCATCTAATAATCATCTTGAAAATTATGCTTATGTAGATATTGAACGTGACTTTGCTTCAAAGTAATCGAAGGGTTAGAATTGATTCAATTCAAACAAGGCTAAGGTGAGTGCATTTGCATAACATGATTATGTTAGTATATTCAGTTTTAGACTTGCGATAAGTCTAGATTTAATATCTTGATACATGATTCATTCAATATTATTAAATATGATATGAATTCATACCATATACATTATGGGATATACTATGCAGATTGTGGTAAGTCTATTTTCCAGATTAGAGCTTATATATGAATGAGTTACGAGATATCTATATTAGGTATATGAAGTGTGTGTGCTGTGTTTGTTATGGTTTATATGTATGAATGAGCATATATATTGACATGTTACAGTATATATATTATATGAGTTGTGTAAATAGGTAGATAAATGTGTTAAATATGTGAAATAGTTAAAATGATCAATATGATTTCATAAGAATATGAAATAAGAAGTATGAAAAGGACATAAGAAAGAATATGAAATATATAGAATATGAATATGAAATCATATGAGGGGTGACATGAATTATATGAAAAAAATAAACTATGTGATTACAAATATATGAAAATATGCTAGTGTGATGGGACCTAGGAACTAGTATACGTTATATATATATACATTTATATAAGTTATTGGATGAAAAATGAACAAGAGATAAAAGAGATGAAGGATAATACTATAGGAGTATGATAAAAACATAAATGATGACATGTATGTATGTATGTATGTAATGGTTATATGAAAAGGTATAGGTAATAAGATGATCATATGAACATGTGATAAAGAGCTATAGAAAAAGAAAAATGTGATATGATGTATGAATATGTAATAAGGTAAAAGACAATGCCATGATATGAGTTATAAGAACTGTAAGTATAGTTGGTATGCCAAGAGTCAAAGAACTACCTATGTCTTTCGAGACATATGGACAGTATACCTATGTTCTAAGGAACATATGGATAGTTTACCTAGGTTCTTCGGGACCTATGGACAGTTACCGAGGATCTTTATGACCTCTGGATAGTTACCGAGGATCTTTATGACCTCTGGATAGTTACCGAGGATCTTTATGACCTCTGGATAGGTCCTTCGGAACATTCATTGAGCTGTGGTGATAGAATACATGTGCACAACCTCATAATACTCGTATACCTTGGGTTCTCAATAGTGTATATGGGCTTAAATAAGACATAACGAGGATGTATATAATTGTATCTTAATATGGTATTATTATGATTTATATTGGCTCATATGTGGTATAATACATGATGGTATGATAGTATAATTGTGTTTGGATAGTAGACGACCTGTTTATATTTTAGTAATTCTTTATTATGTAATTATGCCTCACTAAGTCTATAACTTAGCGTGTAAGTGTTTTTACACGTAGGTTTGGAAGAGCAGGAGAATCAAGAATAGGAATTTGCAGATCAACCTATCTCTACTCAGCGATCAGATCAGAAGTAAAGTCACAGTAGGTATTTTGTTGTATGTAGTGTGTTGGCATGTAAGAAAAGTGGTAGTTACAAATGCTCTGATTAGTTTTGTCTTGTTTTGGTTAACTCGTGTACAGTGACAATGTTATTTTAATAAAAGCTTTAAATTTCATTGGTTTTCGTTAAAAGTTTAAAGTTAGAAAAGTCAATGTGACACCTTAGACTTGTATCCGGGTCGGATACGGGTTGAGGGTGTTACAATTATATTCAGTTTTACCCTTATAAAAATTCTAACTGAAATCTCTAGATCTATTATGAAATATTTCCTAAGCAGTAACTTGTAAGGATCATATATGCCCTGTAGTTAAAAGTTCTTCTAGGTTTGTGTATAATTGCGAGTTCTGATAAAATTTTAGTTTTGTACGACAATCTGAGTATATAAATGAACTCCTATAGTCGCACTAGGTAAGACTTTGTTTGAATTTTCACTCAAACACATCATGATTCACACTAAAGAAGATGATTTTGGGCTAACATTATAGTTGTAATCCTAGGACTGCTAAGTTTCATATTTTGGGGTGAAATATTATTTTGGTCTGAATTATTTGATTTCCTTTAAACTCTTTGTAAGTCAATTTTTATATTTACTTAAGGCTTTCTCATTCAAGTTAATAGATATATTATGAAAACCAAAAAGACATAACGTCTGTGTCACTCTGATTCAGACTATCTTAAAGGGAAAGAGTCAATTTCGAGTATTTTTCTAGAAACTATGCATATTTTAGAGTGAGAATAAAAGTGAGTAATTGTAGAATTTTTTTAGTGGATTACCTTTGAATCTGTCCAAGTAGAATTATGTCTTTGTTTTATTGATTATCTTGACAAGTCAATTGACTTTATTCTGAGTTAAACTAGTGATATTCATGATAAACAACTTGATGGTATACTTCCGAGACTGTTCTTTTTTGTGAGATTTCAAGTCTGGTGGTATGAGATTTTCACCACTATTCTAAAAGACTTTCTTTAGCTCTATGTATGGGAGTAAAACTTCAATATAACTTATTATCTACATTTTGATGGTCTGTTTGAGTGAGTTGTTCAGATTCTGAAAGATAGGTTAAAAGGATGCATTGTAGGATTCTAAAATAATTGGGTGGATTGTTTACTATTGACTAAGTTTTCCTATAATAATAGCTATCAGACCAGTATTCAAATGGCATTGTATGAGGCCTTGTATAACCATAGTTGGTGTATCCTACTATGTTGACTTAGTTATCTGAGATAAGGATTGTGGGATCCAAGCTTGTATAGGTTTTGTTTGACAAATATCTTTTACCGATCGAAAGAAAAGTGGTATTGAGTTATGTGTGGGTGACTGATTCTGTTAGATGATAATTCTTTTAAAAATGTACTGAAATTTGGCCATAAAGTCTAGTTGAGACGAGGTTTATTAAGCTTTAACAAAATATATGTCGAGAATAACTAGTAGTTTATCACCTGAGTTAGTGTCAGAGCTTAAATGTATTTTCATTGTCTGTCACGTCTCTATGATAAGGCGTTATTGTTTTGACACATCCTATATTTTTTTTGTCAAGGATGTGGAGATGAGACCTGATTTGAGTTACAAGGAGGAGCCGATTCAAATTATTGCCTTCAAGGATCAAGTTCTAAGAAGTTGACGTATACTGATGGTTAAGGTTCTGTGGAGTAACCGTAATCCTTCGGAGGCTATATGGGAGACTCAGAAGTCTATGAAATAATGATTTTCTCATCTTTTTTTCTACCAAGTAAAAATTTCGAGGCCGAAATTTTCTTAAGAGAGTGAGAGTTGTCACATTCCAAATTTTGGGGGGCTTAAATTTTAATTTAAGGAAGTATAAGGATTAAGGTCATAATTAACCCAAATTTTTTGGTATTTCAAATACCCATTTTTTTCTTCATTCTTTTCTTTTCCCCCAACCATTTCAAACTCTCTCCCAATCTTTCTCTCTCTTTTTATTTTATCACTTATCGTTATTGTGTATTTTTTTACTTTTCTATCATCATCTGTTTATCGTGACTCTCACCGCCAACATCAATATCTTTGTCTCATAATCGTCGTTCATCCGGTACCATTGATTCACTATTTATCATCTTCGTTCAACGTTGAGGATGGGAATAACATTTAAGGTTGCTCAAAAAGAATATCACAGTCGTTCAACATCACGAACCAACTCCGGTGTGAGACTCCTAATGCTTTAAAATTAAATTCTGAAAATTTTGGTTGAATTTCACCACTAGATAAGCCTTCACACGCCCCCACTCATCGTCGCACGTGTGGAACTTCTCCAAGCGGTTTAAACTCCTTTAACCGACTGAACTAGTTTGACTTTGGACCAAACCAGCTAAACTGGTCTGACCTTGAATTGAGTATTGAACTGTTAACTCAACTTGTTGACTTTTTCATTAGTCATTGATCGTTGATTATTTCATTTATCATTGACTTTTTCCTTAACCTTTGACTGTTAACTGTTGACCTTTTACTTTAACTTTTACGTTTGACCATTTACTTTGACTTTGATATTGACCCCTTAACTTTTATCGAAGACCTCTATTCTGAAATTTCTAGATGTTCTGAGTTTGTTTTCGTAATCTGTTTTGCCAAATTCTAACATGAAAGCCCTATTTTTGTGTGTGTGTGCATATTTTAGTACTTTGCAGCATAATTATGTTAAGTAAATTCTGAAATTTATGGACTTATTCTTTGATATTATATTATGCAGGTAATCATATGTCTCTGCATCATTCTCCGGTAAGTTTGAAGTGCCTATGTTCATCTCAGCCTGACTCTGCATGTTCGATTCGAGATACACATTTTTGTTCTAATGACCTAGTATTACTATTCATGGAATGTAAAACTTAGCCACTATAGGTTAACTCGTATACGTGTGTCTCTTTAACATGTTTGATACCTTTAATATTATTTTTATTATGTTGTATGCTATTATTTATATGTATGTACGTATTCTAGTTATATGTATTTGAGTTATGATTGATTTTTGATTTTTGTTGCATCCATTTAAATCTATGCATTGATGCATTCCTGTTTCTATATGGGATCATCTAAGGTGGGTATAATCAGTCTTGGTTATGTATGGGATTATATCCCCGTTCTGATTCTGCATGGGATTGTATCCATATCCTGATTCTGCATATGATTATATCCTCTGTTTTTGCATGGGATCCACTACGAAGGGCAACATCCCTATCTTGTTTCTGATTTCTGATGAGTTCCTCTTTGGAGGTTAACTCGGGCTCCTCTTCGAAGGATAATGTCATCGTCCTGATTTTTGTTTTCTGCTTTGAGTCCACTTTAAAGATGTCAATTTCCTTTCAGCAAGTAATGTTTTTCATTTTGTTCGTCTATGATGAGAGGTAAGGTTTTGAGGAACTCTGTGTGATTTTTTGGTAATAAATACATGGTTTTATTGTTACTTGATTATTCTATTATTTTAATATCAAGTTGAATTATTAATTGTATTTAGAGAGACATTGAGCTTTATAGCTCACTCTGTTTCTATTTCTATTTTTAGATTATCCATATATATAACCAGTTTGGTTATTATATAAGGATTCTCAATTTCATACCTCTTGAGGCTAAAATTTTGCTTTCAACCTCTTTTAACTGTGGCATGGATTTATACTTGATTTTATTATCAATAAATATTTTCTTTTAAAATAAATGATTTATCAAACAATTTTACATCTATAATATATTTCTAAGGTCAAAATGGCTACCCTAATTCGATTGTAACTCCTAGGTTGGGTCTAGGAGATTACACCTCATCCCAAGCTTTCTTTCAAGCTCTCAAACTCAAGATTTGACTATGGTAGCCATTAGTAGGGGTTTAATAGAGGTTTAGAAAACTATGATAAGCTAGCTCATTTTTGTGGTTTAAAAGCTTTAGGAGAACCTTCTTGGCTTCCTAAGTGAATTAGTAATTTATTCCCTTAATTCTTGTATAGTGAAAGAAGTTGGTAAGAGCACTAAGGGAAATGGAAAGAAAAAGCTATTTCTTATCATTTTTAGCAGCTTAAGAGTTAAGGTAACATATTTCTAACTTCTTCATACCATATGTGAGTCACCAAATGTTCTTCGTTGCATAAGTTTATGAAGCATATGAGCATTTCATGGTAGATTTTCAGTTATGATATTATTAAGCATGAAAATGACTATTTATGACCACTATCAACTTACATAAGACTTAAATAATTTCTAACGGTCTTAAAAGGGCAAATGTGTAGTGTTAGGTGTCATTTTTATGCTTAAAACAGAGTATTTCTAGACTTGGGTATCGGTATTGGATGAGCAGTATTGATATTGTTCTTTGCATAGCCTAAAATAAGGGGTTTTGGCTTGAGATATTTGAACTTGTTCTTCAGGTATCGATATTGTTCATTGAGTATCGATAATAAAGGGTGGAGTATCGATACCATGTATAAATCTAAAATTCTAGTAGTCTATTTTGGTATCGTACTCAATAGAGTATTTATACTGTGTAAGGGGTATCAATACTCAAAGTAAGGGTATCGATATGGAATTAATTTTAAAAAATCGAATCAGATTTTGGTATCGATACTAAGGATGGTATCAATACTCTAGTACAAAAGTACTAATACTCTAATTAAGAGTATCAATACTGCCAAATTTATCAGATTCTAATAGTTAGTTTTGGTATCGGTACCAAGGGTGGGTACTTATACCCAAAGGTCAGTACCAATACTAAAAGGCTTAAGGGTTGTTTGTTTACTTCAGAATGATTAAGCGCTGAATGATTCAAATGCTGAATGATTCAGAGGCTCTGTATGAATTAGCTCTAAATGTGACATGATGTTTGATAATGGCTTTGAATCATTCAGAATGTACTTCTGTGCTGAATCATTCAGAATGTACTTCTATGCTGAATCATTCAGCATTGTTTTGCTGAATCAGTCATCACTGAATCATTCAGAGGTGAGAAACAAACAGTCTGAATGCTTAACGGTTCATCATTCAGCGTTGAATGGTTCCATTTAGAGCCGAATAAAAAGCCCCTTAGTCTCAGTAGCCTCATTGTGAAATGGGTAAGAAGCTCAATTTGTTAAGGGAGTTTAGGAATGGACAAAATAACACCATCATTTCACCAAATAAAAGTACAAGTGAGAACAATTAATGAATGTAGTTACAACTAGAAATGACATGAATTAAGATGAGATAAAACTAGCCATTATGTGGCGCTTAGGAAATAATCAAGACACCCAAGTTACTTTAGAATTTAGTAGTCTGAAAATTGTTTTGTATGTTTAGAATGTCCGAACACATCTCAGTCAGTACCAAGGCACTGCAGCTGTTGGTCGAGCGTAGATGCCTCATTTATTCATAAGGAGTAGGTTGGTCGGGTGTATGTTTTCCTATACAGAAATTCTGAATCTCGCTCTAGGTAGGCTAGAGGGGTGTGTGTCCCGAGATGCAACAAAACCCTCTAACCACACCATGATGCCTACCTCAGCATGTGTGTTAGCATTCTTGTATGCTTATGTCTTGCTTGCCATCATGATCATGTAGTGAACACATGTACTATAGTATAGTTTAGTTATTAGTGTAGAACTGAGCTTGTGAGCTTAGCATTTGAAATTTGTTTTTATGCACATGTTTTTAAGAGGAACATCGAGGAGCTTATCGCATAGCTGACTTTCCAGACCGTTCAGAGCAGTAAATTACATCTTGATTCATTTATTAGAGGGCATGTACTATTTATAGACCTTCATATTATATTGGGCCGTAACTCTATTTTGAAATATTGAATTTGTATTATTTTAGGAGATGTTGGGAGCTCTTTGTTTGTAAACATAGTTACTTATATTTTTACTTTATGATTTTGATGATGGTAATTAAATGATGATTTCTATGTGTTTTAAAAAAGAAAAATTTTGGGTTAGCCACTTCGGTGGTCCCGTGTAATACTAGGCCTGGATAACGTTCGGGTTGGATTGGATTATGGTGTTATATGTTTGTTGATTTATTTTCTTTCAACCAGAGGATGACATGTGTTACCCTCTTATAGATAAATCTATTATTTTAAAAAAAATTATTCCTCTAATATAATGTTGACAAGTGTTATGAAACGTGTCCCCAATAACATATGACACCATCTGATTTGAGGGTTAAATTTACTTTAATTTATTAAAAATTAGGACCAAATTAAAAGAATATATAAGTAATATGGACCAATTGTATAATTATACCTAAATATTTTAACTGCCACGTTAACTACCCATTAAATATTAACGATAAGTGACTTAATTGAAACATTTAAATAGTTGACTGGTCTGATTGATCAAAACATCGTTGTTGCAAAACGTAAGTGGTCACCAGTGTGATTTACCTTTAATTCTTTGGCAGTTTTGCGAATCATTTCAATTAAATTGTTTGTTCCATTTGATATTAAATTAAACAAATATAATACCAAGGGGTTGGTTCAAGTGATAAGCAGCTTGATATCGTTTATGCAAGATCTTGGGTTTGAATCTTTGTGTACATAGAAAATATCTGTTGAGAGACTCACCTACCAAAACCAAGTGTGTGACCCGAGTCAATCCGGATAAATTAGGGTGAAGCCTTGGAATCAGGAGAGAAACTAAAAAATAAACAAATATAACAATTACATATCAATTACTCTAATCAACTTTACGTCACTCCAAATATCAAATATACTTGAATTGAAAGTGAACGAGTATACAACGAATGTCACACACCAATATGTACCACTATAAATTTATAAATAGTCATTAAACTATGGTACAATGATTTGTTTAGTCATTAAATTTTTAAAAATTATGAAATAATCATTAAACTTTAGATTTTGTTAAAAGAAAAGGCACTCACATTTAACCATTGTTAAAGCGTTAATGTTAGGGGTGTTCAAAATCGGGTAACCGCATTTTTAGATACCTGAAATACTAGGTACCCAAAATTTTCAGGTTCCAAAATGTCAGCTTGTGTGCCTGTTACATCCGAATGCCCGTATTTTTGTTTCATAGGTACCCGATTCATAAAGTTTTTTACTTTTTTTCTTTAAATTATATTATTATATATATATATATATATAGAAAAAAATTCTAAAATTCTAAAATTTAAATGTCTATAATATATAATCTATGAGTAAAGTTTAAAAATTCAAATTTCATTGAATGATAAAATTTATTAAAAATTAAAATAAAGAAATATAGTTAAATTTTAAATATTTTAAAGTTAAAATAAATATTTTAAAAATAACTTAGAATGTTAATATTTAAGAATTTAGAATGTTATAGTGACAAAATTTAAGAAATCGAGAATTTAAAATGTTAAAGTGAAATAATTTAAGAATTATTAATAAAAATAAAAGATAAAAAATGTGTATGAGAAATTGGGTAAGCAACATTTTGTTACCTGAGCCTGACCCGAAAACCTGATAAAAATAATGGACTGGATACCCGACCCGGATAATCGGGTATTTCATTATAAATACTTGGTATTGTTTAATCGGGTTGGCGGATCGGGTCAACGAGATCGGATATTTTTGGATAGGGATGATCGAAAAGATGATTGAAAGTACTGTAGTAGGTATGCTATACCAAACAGGTCTCTTCCAACGGCCAAAGGGGCACTGCCTATTAGCTACAGTAACCAACGATAATCATTTTCAAGACTGTCTTCGTACTTAGTCTCTCGGTCTAAGCTTTCATGGTTTTTTTATGCAAACAATATCCATTTAAAATGGCAAGTTGTAGAATATACACCAGGAAAACTCACTAGAGATCTATCCATTCATCTCTAAAGACTTAGAAAGAAGAAGGAAGGAAATTTATAAGGCCATAGTTTTAAAAACACACTCGATTTTATTGAAGGCTAAACTCTGCCCCTTTACAAATCATAACTTCTCCTTATATAAGCTGGAGGAGAAGAACACGACATACATACAAACTTTCCATATTTACATATAATACATAGGATTCCATACAAAGTCTGGTGCTATTAAAATAAAAACGAAAGCATTAAAGTAGCTACAGTCATATTCACTGTAGTTAGTGGATTCATCAGAAGTGATATTCAGCTCAATTATTCGGTCCATCTTTTCTTGCTTTTCTTGTAGCATGCTACCTGATTAAGCTTCATACCAATCTTCTGGGTCCATATCCATCTTTTGACTTGCTAGAACTGTTGATGAGTTTGTTTCTTTTTCCGTCCTTGATGACTCACCTTCTTTGTTAGCAGTACTAATGACCCAAGGATAATCTTGGGACCACTCTGACTGGTTAGGTAGATTTTCCCAATATTCACGTGTTGTATTCATTATTGCTTTTTAGTAAGGTGTTAAGAGCGTCGGATCTGAGGGCCATGAGTCCCATGGTGCATTAACATCTGGTGGTGGTCATATCTCTAATGGAATCTTCCTATTTAGTTGGCATAAATATTTCTGCAGCTCCATGTATTGAACATCCAGTTTTTTAACTTTGTTATGGTAGATACGATGAATCCATGCCGTAGGAAATGATTCTAATTGTTTTGATTCTCCATGTTGTAGTAAACAATGTGACTTGTAGAAAATAATTACTACGCACCATCCACGAGTTCTCTGAGTTTCTTTGTTAATCATATCCAACCATTGATGTTGAGGATAAAACTATTGAAAGATGGTGAAAAGGTTCTTTAATTCTGGTTGGATTAATCCTCTTATGGCCTTGTCAAGGAAATAGTGAAGGTCTTGTAATACGAACTGAATGGATACATGGTGTATATGGATAAAATACCATAATAACCATTTTAGCTCACCTGGTACTTTAGTAAATTCAAAATAAAGAGGATGGATAAAAGGAAATTCAAGATGTAACCCATGAGATTTCAGGATTAATCTTCCATAATTTCTAAAAACATCTAACTGGTATTCAAAAATCATGACTTTGGCTTTTGAATGAAACTTGTTTTCTATTACCAGACTATATACTTCAGAAGGAAATTCTGGGTTAAAGTTTGGAGGTACAGAAAAGGATGATTCATAAGGGTAAGATTTGGTCATTTTTTTGGATTTGAGGATGTCGAGGATAAAGCTCTAAACATCATTATCTTGTGGATCTAGTTTTTAGAAGGTCTGGATAATAAATCTGCAAGAACATTAGTTTTACCTTTGATGTGTGATAACTCCACGAAAAGGCTATATTTAGGGTATTTTCACTTAAGTTATTGATTTCTAAGAGCTCATATGGGATCATATAGATGCATTTAGGAGTATATAGTTGCATGTGGTGGAAATATACTTTATCGTGACATTTTATTTTATAAATGGTGTTGCATTATGGGGAAGGTGTTTTTTCTGATGATGTGCAGGATTTGGGAGCAAGGATATGCAAAAGGGAATTGTCGTGACATGATGAGACTGTTGAGCAGAATACAAATGCCAAATTAGATGACATTTTGGAAGCGAAAAAGATGAAAGATGATATTTTTAAGGACTAGTTGTCCTTGTCTTTATGTGCCCTCAACCGCTAGTCACCTAGGAGAGGACATCTGCCACCTAGGTCGGTTGATCCTGTCAGCATGTACACCTAGATGCAAGCTACCTTGGAGGGGACCATACCCAACTGTAAATTGCCCATAAGGGGATCACGCCCAACTTCCCTAGAGGGGAGCACTACACAGCTGCTTACCCCCTCATGTGAAAGGAACCTAATATCGGTATCCTAGGAATTTTAACATAAATTCCTAGGTTTATTCTCCCATATCAATAGGAGATGAAGCCACCAAAAGAAAAAGACTTTACACACGCCGACTTGAGCTTAATTTCAGAGACAAAAAAGGTCTCTCTTTTTTCTGTCAATCGTTTTTGTCATGGCATTCCTTCATTAACAATCTAGAGGGAGTGGCGAGCTAGGCGTCCGAGAGGAGATAGCGAGCTGGGGCAGTTTGTGGTGACCGATGAGAGCTCCGGCAGTGCACGTCAAAGGCTTTTCCTCCATCCCTTTATTATTTGCTCTCTTTTATCTTATTTTGGTTGTATGGAACACATTATTTTCATGCCTTGTTGCTATGAATATTCGAACCCCACCATGAACTAATCTTATTTGGTGGGAGTTCCTTATGGATATTTAAGTTTTATTTTAATGGATAGTTGTTTTTGTATGTTGTTATTTGTTTTGCTTATGATGTTTAATACCTTAAGATTGTAGGAGCTATGAGAGTAGCTATTCCTTAGGAGATTGCTTAGTGTTCTAGAGAATGACTAAGTAACATATCCTTAGTGTTCGAGAGAAACTATGGAGGATCCACATGAGCAAGGGGTTCTAGATAGTAACTAGGCCTAATCCAACCTCAGACATAAGGCTATGATTTCAATCGACTAAAAGGAGTAGTTCTCGGTCGAGAGGTTAGATGCTAGTGTTGCTGCTAAGTGGTATTGCTGTGACATATTCTGTTATCTGAACCAATAGGATCCCTGCACTTGCTAACGCTAATAGGTTTTGCCATGACATCATGAACCTGTCGAGTCCCTTGACTAGAGATAGCGTAGGGTACCCTTAGTAAACTCTGTGGGGTGAGTAAGGCATAGAAGTAAGACCATCCTGAGAAGTAGACTTAAGTTTCCTAAGTGACTCCTATCATTCATTCTCGTTGTAGCTTGTTGTGTGAGGATTATAAAGTCAATTTATTTAAATCCAGTGTTTATATTTTGCCTTTACATTTTCAATTTATTTCACTACACTCAATTTACTTTTGCCAAGACATTTTTATCCATTTTGCCACAACATCTCCATTTGTTACCACATTACATTGCACCATCATTCCATTCCCACTAATATCTATCCACAATATTCTCATTTATAAATACCATTAGTTATACTTAGTTACTTTATAATAGTGCATAAACTTTACTCAAGATCACTTCAATCCCTGTGGATACGATACTCACTCATCACTGTATTACTTGTGCGATTATGTGTACTTGCATATATTTCGCGTCCATATTTATTACTCACAAAACGTAGACAACGTTTTGGCATCGTTGTCGAGGATTGGAAATTGATGATGTTGAGTTTAGTTGTTGCACCATTTTATTTCTTCTCTTTGTACATATTTACTTGTTTTTGTGATTAACTTTTTCAGGTGTTACGTTGTCGCATGACCCGTAATAGACCAAAGAACCATCATTTCATATTGAACCTGAGGTTCATGTTGTTCAAAATCAGGTGAATGATCATGCAGTTCTAAATATCACGACATTTCCAAATGCTGAGAATGCTACTTGACCACAAACTATTAGATATCACTTAGGTCCGACCTTGGACGACCTAAAACCTATTATTGTAGCTCCCAAGATTCAGGCATCCCACTTCGAGCTCAAACTAGTTATGTTCGAAATGTTAGACTTGATTAGACAGTTTGGTGGTGCTCCTCATGAGGATGCAAGGCAATATGTTCGAGGATTTTTTGAGGTTTGTGACTCCTTTCGAAAATAAGGTGTGCATGAAGATGTGTTGAAATTGAAGTTATTTCCATATTCTTTGAAAGATCACACCAAGGCATTACTTAATGGATTACCTTCTAGCTCGATAAGGTCTTGGGTTGACTTGTGTAAAAAAAATTTGCTATGGCATAATCCACCCAATATGAACAACCATCTTAGGAATGACATAGCATCTTTTCATTAAGCTGATAACAAGTCAATGTATGAGTGTTGGAACCATGACAAAGACTTGCATCGTAAATGTACCAACCATGGATTCCTCGACTGGACTCAAGTCGTGATGTTTTGCTATGGAGCCAATGAACTCACGAGGATGATGTTAGATGCCTTGAAAAATGGCACTTTGCTTGACAATCACCTGAAGAGGCTTTTGATATTCTTGATCGAATTGCTAACTATGATTACCAATTTCCCTCTTCAAGGTTTGGAACTAGAATGAAGACTTCTGGGACATTCAAGTTAGAAGCTGAATATTCCGTGTCCGCCCAACTTTCTGCCATCACCAATATGTTGAAAAATTTGCAACGATCAAGTGAGGTGAAAGAAGTGAAGACAGCCAACTCAACATGTCTATTATGCCATAGAAATCACCATGAAAGCAAGTGTCTGACCAATTAGGAGTCCATCAACTATATAGGGAACTACAGTCGAGATAATAACAACCCCTATTCTAACACATATAATCTTGGATGGTGTCAGCATCCAAACTTCTATTAGGGGGAATCAAGAAACCAACAACGCTAGTCAGCTCTCTAGGCAGCAGAATTTCAATGACTCCCAAGATTTTCAAACGGATATGCCAAGGCATAATTCTAACAAGGGAGTGTCATCTTCATCTAACATAAGTTCTTTGGAGGCCACAATACAAGATTTTATAGCAACCACCAAGGCCATGTTGCATAACTATGCGACCTCTATAAAAAAAACCAAGAAGCTTTGCTTCAAAGCCTTAGCTCATCTGTGAGGGCCTTGGAGGGTATGGTTGGCCAAATTGCCACGACATTACATTCTCGCCCACATGACAATCTACCTAGTGATACTGAAGTCACTAAGTCTCAAGACATGGAACATTGTGGTACAATCACCTTAAGGAGTAACACCAAAATCTACAAAGATGTTAAGTTTGGAGGGAGATACTCGGAGAGCCCGAGCATGAGATTGTGCATGAATATTCGGATATACAAGAATATTCACATTCGATGGAAAATAAGGATGAGGGTTTAAATATTGAAACCAATGACGATAAGAAAAATTTTACCATGGCAAAAAAAAACCCCATCAACAGGAGTTGATGACCAAAGGAAAGCTGTAGAATTTTACCACAACAAATTTGTATGCACTGATAATTACTTGAAGCTTGATGAAGAAGACAAAGAGGAGCTCAAGGATACTCCAAAAGAGATGAGTCAGTCTAGCTTACCCATAGCTAGACCAGGTACAAAATTTGAAACTTTGGATTCTATTAAATTTACTCATCTTAAACCTCAAGTAACTGCCCATTTGTCTAGGCTAGAAATTCTAAAAGAATTAAGGAATGAAATGGAGATTAAGGAAAAATTCCCTAACGAGAAATTGTTATTTGCCACGTTAATTTTGTGGTATGCTGACATTGTTAATTTTCTTTTTAGTGTTGTTTTGCTTCCTTATTTGAATAGTCTAGGAAAGAACAAGGTCATACATGATGGTGGCTACTATTATAGGATGACCCCGACCTCTTCAAAGTATTTGCTTCCCAAATGATTACAAGTTGCCACAGTAAAAAGAAACAAAAAGAGATCTCATTCCACTGCCGTTCAGCTTCATGCAGAGAACACTTTGATGGATAGATGACTACTGCAAAGGTCCTACAATTCAGATGTAAAAGACACGAAATGCTAGGGCAAAATATTTTGAAGGTGGAACTGTTATATGTGTGGGTCATTTTAGTCTATATTGGTGCTCTGATTGAGCGCGACAAAACTTCCATAACAATTTAAGATGTTTTAGAAAAAAATACATACTCACAAACATAAGAACAATGGTAAAGTCCCTACGGTAGCTATACCCACTTAGAAAGAAGAATCAATTAGTGTTGGCACAAATGATGACATTGCTGATGATGTCCACCCATCTGCACAAATGCCACAATAAATTGCAACACTTCTGGCCAAGCAGACCCAGGGCCAAGTGGTAAATCTAACCAGCAATCTGATGACCTTCTTTACCTATATCAAGCGACAGGATGAGAATGTGGAAATAGCCAGTCTTCCCGGATGTACTTTTATGAACATCTGCTAATGCCATGACAACCTCAACAGGAAGATAATAAGGATGAGCAGAAGATGTTAACCCAATCCATATAGTGCCTGCAACTAAGCGACAAGAGATTGATCCCCAACTACTAGCCCTGACAACACCACCGCAGCCCACGAAGCCACATGATGCAGCCCAATCAAAAATGTCGCAGTAATTCCCTTTGCGTAGGAGTCGATGTCATTTAAAGAGGGTGTCAGAATATGAGAAACCTTAATTCACCTCATCTTTAAAGGCCTTAGGACCCCCTACTACACCACCAATAGATTTTGAACACTACAACCCCACACCATTATGCAAGGCCCGCGTCGCACAGCCGCACGATAGCCATAACACCACTACCATAAATAGTCAATGTACCTTTGCATTGCATTGCATAGCACGTAGTCTAGTTTTACCTTAGTTTTTATTTAGCATTGAGGACAATGCTTCTCTCAAGTTTTAGGGAGGTAAGGTTCCCACGTATTGAGTGATAGTATTAGTAAAATGAATATGCCATGACATTAGTGAGTGTTCAAGTTAGTTTTTTTAATAAATTAATGATGCCCAATGATGATGAACTCTTTATGGCTAGAATTGAATGTACATGACTGTTAAGGATGATAAAACCAACTCTAGGACTTGCTTCTTTGAATCATTTGGATATACGATTATATGTTTTCCATGCTTAAGGAACTTAGAAATTTTTTATAAGAGAACTCTTGCATGTCTTGGCATAAAATTTTGATAATTTCCTTGAATGATGAAAACCCCACATATTAAAAAAATGAATGAAAAAAATTGAAAATGATAAAAAAACAATTACGAATAAATGCTTCGACATAACTGTAGATGGATACTCCACTATGCCATGGCATTGCCTAGAAATTGCATTCAAATAAATGGAAGCCACAAAATATGAGTGAATGAAAGTAGTCACGGGATGACTCTACCTGACTAGCTCGGGGGTGGAAGGTATGCTCCCTTTCACCTTGAGTGTGGGATGGTTGGAGTGATGGGCTGACTCCCCTCGTAGGAGTTTAAAAAAAAGAAAACAATGTGGGAGTAAACTTGTAAATGTCGTGGAAAAACAAGAGAGCTTGCTTAGAAATTTTCTAGGTTTGTTAAGCATGGACTTGATACAAACACACACACACACAAAGGATCTTTCTCTAGGAGACAATACTTGATTTCTCAAACTAGTCTAGCGTGTTGAAGCCAACTATTCTAAGGGCTGAAATTATATCCCTTATGACTAGCTTGAACCTGAACTTGCCATGGTATTTGTATTTTGCTTAATACTATCCATTGCTTGAGGATAAGAAATAGCTTAAGTTTAGGGGTGTGATAACTCCACAAAAAGGACATATTTAAGGCCTTTTCACTTAAGTTATTGTATGTCTAAGAGCTCATATAGGATCATATAGATGCATTTAGGAGCATATAGTTGCATGTGGTGGAAATATACTTTGTCGCGGTATTTTATTTTGTAAACGGTATTGCGTTATGTGGAATGTGTTTTTTTTAATGATGTGTAGGATTTGAGAGCAAGGATAGGCAAACGAGAATTGTCGTGACATGATGAGACTATTGAGCATAATACAAATGCCAAATTGGACGACATTTTAGAAGTAGAAATTATGAAAGATGATATTTTTAAGGACTAGCTCTCCTTGTCTTTACTTGCCCTCAACCGCTAGTCACCTAGGATGGGATATCTGCCACCTGGGTCGGTTGATCCTATCGATACGTACGCCCAACTGTAAGCTGCCCAGGAGGGGACCACTACATAGCTACTCATCCCCTTACGTGAAAGGAACCTGATCGAGGTATCCTAGGAATTTTAACATAAATTCATAGGTTTATTCTCCCTTATAAATAGGAGATTAACCCACCAAAAGAAAAAGACTTTACACATACTGACTTGAGCTTAATTTCATAGAGAAAAATGTATCTCCTTTTTTCGTCAATTGTTTCTACCATGGAATTCCTCTATTAACAAGCTAGAGGGAGAGGCGAGCTAGGCATCCAAGAGGAGCTAGTGAGCTGGGGCAGTTCGTGGCGGCTGAGGGGAGCTCCAGTAGTGCACGTTGAAGGCTTTTCCTCCATCCCTTTGCTGTTTGCTCTCTTTTATCTTATTTGGGTTGTATGGAGCAGATTAATTTCATGCCTTGTTGCTTGGAATATTCAAACCCCACCATGAACTAGTCTTCTTTGATGGGAGTTCCTTATGGATATTTAAGTTTCATTTTAATGGATGGTTGTTTTTCTATGCTATTATTTGTTTTGCTTATGATGTTTAATGCCTTAAGGTTGTAGGAGCTATGAGAGTAGTCATTCCTTAGGAGATTGCTTAGTGTTCGAGAGAATGACTAAGAAACATATCCTTAGTGTTCGAGAGAAACTCGAGATGATCCACATGAGCAAGGGGTTTTATATAGTAACTAGGCTTAATCCAACCTTAGACATAAGGCTAGGATTTCAATCGACTAAAAGAAGTAGTGCTCGATCGAGAGGTTAGATGCTAGTGCTTCCACTAAGTGGTATTGCCTTGACATATTCTGTTATCAGAACCAATAGGATCCATGCACTTACTAACGCCAATAGGTTTTACCATGGCATCCTGAAACTGTCAAGTCCCTTGACTAGAGATAGCATAGGGCACCCTTAGTAAACTCTATCGGGAAAGTAAGGCATAGAAGTAAGACCATCCTGAGAAGTAGACTTAAGTTTCCTAAGTGACTCCCATCATTCATTCCCGTAGTAGCTTGTTGTGTGAGGATTCTAAAGTCAGTTTATTTAAATCAAGTGTTTATATTTTTCCTTTACATTTTCAATTGATTTCACTACACTCAATTTACTTTTTCCAAGACATTTCTATCCATTTTGCCACAACATCTCCATTTGCTACCATGTTACATTACACCATCATTCTATTCCCACCAACTTTCATTTCATTTTGCAACAACACTCTCATTTATGAATACCATTAGCTATACTTAGTTACTTTAGAATAGTGCATAAACTTTACTTAAGATCCCTTCAATCCCTGTGGATATGATACTCACTCAATTCTGTATTACTTATTCGATTGTGTATACTTGCACATATTTCGCGTCCATATTTAGGACTAACAAAATGCAGACAATGTGCTTGCAATCAAATGAGTATTTTTTAGAACCATTCTGCCTATCTGAGTAGTTGTGGATTTGGAATAACCTTCTGTTTGAACTTCAACATTTAAGGAAAGGAAGACATATCCATTTCAGCCAAAAAGTGATGACCAATTGGATGAAACTCAAATTTGGATATTTTTTCTTCACCGCTAAGATCTCCTTGAAGGTTGAATAGTAGTGGATTTCTGCATCATAGAATTTTCCACTTTTATATCGCCACATATATCTCTTTCCATTTTTTCCTCAAAAAGAATTGCTCCCTAATACTTTTCACTTGCATCTGTCTGAAGAATTCTTTTTCCATCTAAAGGGATGCACAATGGTGGTAATTGTTGCAAATTTTCTTTCAACACTTTGACAGCTTTAGCCTGAACCTCCTTCCATGGAAGAGTATCTTTTTTAGCATCTTTCTTAAATGATTAGTATACTTAGAGATTTTTTGAATAAAATTTCTTAAGTGACTTACTATCCCTAAGAACTGAAGAACTTGCTTCTTTGTGAGATTTTCTTCTAAATATTTTAATAATTCTTGGGTAATATGTGGTCATGGATGATATCTCCCATCTTTAAGATGTATTCCCATAAATTCTATCTCCTGTTGGCAAATCTTCATCTTTCTTTCAGATAACATAATCCCATACTGTAGAACCAAATGTTTAAACTGGTCTAGTAATTTAGAATGAGATTCTTCATCTGCAATGTAAAGGAGAATATCATGAATGTAAACAAGAGCGCTCTTCATGATTGGCTAAAAAATATTGATCATTGTATTCTAGAATAAGGATGGTACTGTCTTGAGCCCAAAAGGTATAACCTTCCACTCATAATGATGATTTGGAATACATAATCCTGTTTTCGGCCAGTTTACAGGATTTATACCCAATTGCCAAAATTTCGCATTAAGATCAAACTTTGAAAAAATATAGGCTTTGGGTAGGCTAAAGAATAATGCATTTCTGTTGGGTAGAGGAAATTTATCATCTTGGAGGAAATGATTGAGAGGCTGATAATTAATTACAAGCCTGAGTTTTCCTCTTACTTGTTCTGATCTTTTATTGATATAGAAGGCTTCACAAGCCCATTGAGAGCTGAAGGCTCAATCAAATCTTGTTGCAGAAGTTCTTTGCATTATGTTTCTGTAAGTTTTTTGTGATCAGGATTCATTCCTGAGTGACTGGACTTTGTTGGATTGATGTATTCACTTTTCTTGAATGGCAACTAAGTGAAAAACTCTGAATTCTTCCATAATGAATGATCACATTTAGACTAAAAGTCATCATGTGATTCTGTACAAGCTTTCTTCTTGTGTTCTTCAATAACATATGAGATCGCCTATTTGGTCTCCATTAAGTACAATATGGAGATTTCCACGAATGGATTAAACAACTGTTTATATTTAAGACCATTAGGTAGAATTTTCATATGTTTAGCTTTTTTGTAAAGATCAAAGCCTACAACCAAATCTTTCACTGGGAGTTGTGATCCTAATACTGTAGTTGTAATAACACATCCTAGGAAAAATTAATAGTAATTGGCTTGCTGAAGAGATGAGTTGCAAACGTCTGATCTGTTGTTGAATTAAAGTATTTGGTATAAAGTCTCCACTAATCTGGGGGAAGTATTTATGGATTCATAATTGTTTCTACAGCTCCAGTATCAATGAAAGTGATTACTGGAATTGGTTTCTCATACTTTCCCAGATAAATAGATGTTGGAATATGTGGAACGAGAATAATAGATTCCATTGTTGTACTAGTCTTGCTTTGAAGTATGTAGACTCCTTCATCTTTAGAGGACCAATCTGTTTCTAATTTAGAGTTATCAGAGTCTATGCTTTGGATAACAAATAAGGGATGATTAGTAAGCTCATTTTCAATAGAAAAGAGGGATTCCACATCATCATCTTTCTTAATCTTGATCCATGTCTTCTCTTGGATTTGTTGGATCATTTTTAAACTTTTCTTATTACTAGGATAATTTTTTATGAAATGTTCTTTTTGTCCACAAACATAGCATTTGGATAATTTTACAAATGGAGCTCGTTTCTTTCTCAAATATCTTCATTTTCTTCTTCTTTTTGGGAAGGATGGTGTTCTGAAAGATCATTTGTTGGAATCTTTAAAGAATTTTTTCTTTATTCTACTAGAACCGCAATAACATTACATTTTTTCTTGCATTTGATGGTCAAATCACGTTCTTTGCATGTTTTATCCAATTCTCTACTCCCAGCCATGTAGTCTTTAATAATCTTCTTTCTATAATAGATTTCTTCAAGAGCAATAAAAGTTTCCTGTTGGATTTCTCCTACTGTCAACTGTAAAATGTATCTTCTTTATTGTTGAAGATATCTGTGAATTATATTATATAATAATTATGGGATGGAAGCTAATATTTCTTGTTTCAAACTCTAGTTTACTCCCAGAATGTAGAAAAGCTTTGTCATAATGCTAAAGTGTTTTTCCATATATCTTTTTTCAAAAGAACGTCTTCTTTTGAAAAACTCCTCTCACTTAAGAGTCTTTACATCGTCTGGATTGCCAAGAAAGCAATTATACATTACACAAATAACAGTTGTAAAATTCTGTTGAAAAAAACACTGCATTTGATCTCCTACAAATAGTGTGATCCACCAGTCTCTAAGTACACCAGTGAATCTAAAGAAAATTTCTATAAGGATATCATAATTGCTCTCCCTCATCAACTTTTGTGTTTCTATCCAATAATGAAATTACTGTAGCATTTGAGGACATTTTGATACAGGAACATCATCGAATATGAATGTGTACTTTCCACCATTCACTAGAAGCGTCTGACTACCTGGCTTCTGAACTTTATTCCATAGGACATGGTTATGGATATGAATTCTCTGTCTTAACTTCAGCCTGATGGGTGGTTTCCATGATCATATCTTATGAAGAAGAGTACGATATTTCTGAACTTTCATTTTCAGAAACTTCCTCAAGTTCTTCTTTTTCTGTATTGACAGCAACTATCTTAGGGATGGTGGTCTCCCTATACTTTTTGAGAAAATAAGTCAAAGGATTCTGTTGACCTTACTAGATCATTAAAGCTTTTGAACATTTTGAGTAAGGATCATCTTCTTCTCATTTCTTCTATTTATCTCTTTCTCTTTTCTCCTCGGCTTCTTATTTTTTTATCAGCTGATATAGCTCATAAGTTGTTGGTTTTCTTGTTTCTGCAGAGTGGGAGGAGAATACTAGACCTTGTGTAGTCTTAGTTTCTATTTTAGATGAAGCAAATATAAATAATTGAGGTTCTGGTGTAGATCTTCTCAAATATGGGAAAAGTTCTCATTCTTCGAGCGGTTGAGGAATTTGTCATGTTTCTTCAAGTATCTTAATTTGTTCCTTCATATTTTCAATTTCTTTTTATTTTTGTTCAAGATGGAAAATAAATCTTGTCCTAGTGAAGCAGTCTATCTTATAACCTGTTGTAATCTTTTATGAAGCAGCACAATAAGTTCATTAACAATCTTGGTGTTTGTGTCCACCTTTGATTCAACTTGAGTGAGTTTGGCATCCATTTGTGTGATCTTGGAATCAATCTTCTTTAAAGTGGTGTTTTGGGCAAGAGAGTTTTCAGTTTTCCAATTAAGAGTTGCTTCTGTTCCACTGATTTTCTCTCCATAGAGTTGGTTGGGAATCTTTTGAGCATGTTTATACTCATTTTCAGTGAATTCTTCAAGAGGAGAAAATTCTTTATCATAATAAGGGTTTGAAGGTTGAAACATACAGACAACAGAAACTGACTGGTCCTGTGATGAAGACTTTAGTTCTTGTTTTTAATATTTTCTGACCCATTTTTTAATTTTCTTGTAATAGGGTTGGATCAATTTTTTTGGTTTTATTTTAGGTGTTGGTGGAGGATTTGGAGGCTTTTGTGGGGGATTTGTTAAAGGAGAATTATCTGGCTTAGAGGTTTTAAATAAACAATCAACAAGGAAAATGAACTTTCCATTGTCTTCTCCAAGAGGTCCAACAGTAGGATCTTCTGCTATATATGTCTTATAGAGACAGGAGTGAGAAGATTTCTTCTTCTTCTTCTTCTTATTACCAACTTTATGAGGATAGTATGTTATGTGATTATTTCTTTCGATACATGCTTCAAATATGTCTTCAGTACATAGTTCACACGAGCATTAATGATCCCATGGACAGTGACCTGTGACTGGATATCTCATAAAATAAACAGGATTTCCATATGCAACAAAATTCTCTATAAAAGAGACTTCAAAGCTAGGTTGCACAGTTCACAATACCAATCTGGATCTTCCTTGTCATAAACGCCTCTTGGGTCTCTAATTGGCAACATCATCAACTGAGTAGGGAATATTGATGGTGTTGATGGATTCTTCAAGTGACTATGGCCAAAATAAATCACTGACATACCATATCTTTTGGAAATGATTTTGTTATTGTGAGACCTAACTGGTTGTTTCTTTTTATGGGTCTATTCATAATTTGTCACCCATTCATCTAGTAACAGTTGAATCAATTCTTTTATTGGGATCTGTCTGGGAATATGAATATGAACACGGTGTGCTTGTTCCTATGAATTGACTGAGATTAAACGTGAATCACCATATCCACTCCCATTAAGCTTGAAAGCATGATCTTAAACCCTATACACTATCTGATAGTATAGAGTTGCAATTATTGAAGATTTCACATGTAGGACACCAACTATATGGATTTGGACCTTTAAAGCATCCATGAGATTTGGGTCTGCAAGGGCCATGGTAACATTTGGAAACAAAGTTACCATTACAAGATCGTTGTTCATAGTGGCTTCAACATTACTAATATAGGCATCTTGGTACTTTAGATATCTGGTATCCAGTAAAGCAATTCTTGCTACTACTATTTTTTCTTCAGTGACATGGTAATTTAAAGCTAGACGAACCGCTCCAAAGTGGATATGAGATTATCCACTTTATATCCATCTTTGTGGGGAATCAAGAGGAATTTCCAAGGTAACAAACTGCTTTGCTGCTACTTCCATAATAAAGTGTTTATCAAAACAGGATGATTGGATGTATTTATTGACTCATTTTGAGGATGTATGGATAAGGAACTTAATACTTTTGATGAGGGAAATGATGGCTTTTTATAAGTAGAATAAAGGTTTACAAGGGAAAGTTTTGTGGGTTAAATCTTCTCATCTTCATAATAATTGATCTCGTATAAGGATGAGACATTTTTCGACACATGGGTTTTTAAAGGGAAGTCTTCCATAATAATAAGAGATTTGGAAAATGAGGGTTGTAATAAAGTTGCATCTGTCATAATTTTAAGGTTTCTTCTTTATGAAATCTTTGCGATATGAACAAATAGATCTAGGGGTCGGGCTCTGATACCAAATAAGAGGACAAGAATAACTGGAAATATTACTGAAAGTATTGTAGCAGGTCTGCAATGCCAAACAGGGCTCTTCCAACAGCCAAAGGGGCACTGCCTGTTAGCTACAGTAACCAAACATAATTCCTCTGTACTTAGTATCTCGGTCTATAGTAATAAAAAAATCTCATTTACTCCCTCAATTATGATTAATTTTTTTTTATATTTTAATATTTTTAAGTAATAATTCTAAAGTTATAAAATAAAATATTTGAATTTTCAAATTTTTACTTTTGAAATTATAAATATAATTTTAAAACTATTAAACAAAAGTTAAATAATTAAATTACCTCGATTAATAAAATAATTAATTTTATTTTTTGATAACTAGAATTGTTGGATCATAAAAATTATAAATTATATTTCTAATATAATTACAATTAAATAAAAATTTGATTATAAAATAAATTTTATGAATTAAAAAATTCAAGTAATAATTTTTTATATAATTTTAAAAATAAATTATGAATTTATATATATTAATTAATTTTTTTAGAATTATTATTTAAAAATATTTAATAATATTTAGATAAAATTCTAGTTACAATTGAGGAGTATGAAATGTTTTTTCATTAATTTAATATGTCACATTATCCCTTTAATGATACTTAAAGACATGGTATCCATTTTATAATAAAATTTAAAATTTAATGTTTATTATGTAAATTTTAAAATTTTAGTATTTTAAAAAATTATTGTAATATGATTTAATGATAATTTAAAAAAACTTATTCTACAAAATTAATAGTATATTTTAATATATGACATACATTAGTATAATTCTAAAGGACGACCTGATGAAAAATTTTCTCATAACCCGAAGAACAAATAATTACCAAAAAAAAATGTGAACAACAATTTCAAATCTGACTGCCTTCACCCCCAACATTCGGTCTACCTTCGGTTAGACTTTAATTTAAAACCACGTAACAAAATGGAAAGATAAAAGAAATGTTAAGAATAAAAATTGGTGAAATAAAAAATGTTGTTATCTATATAGATTTTATATTCATGTAATTATATTTTATTAAATATTTATTATCAATAAATTAAAAAAATTCTTAACAGATATTATATTACAATCATCGCAGATTATTTAAAAAATACAAATTTGAAAGGTCGTCACATGCTCGTCTAAAGAAAGATTTTTAATTTTACAAACACAAACTCCTAATCAATTATTTTTATATCTCATTTAGCATTTCCTATGATTTCATCCCATGAAAGCTATTTTAATAAAAACATTTAATACCAAAGCCAATATATATTTTCTCTCAACTTCCTTTTCTTTCCTTCTCTTCCTCTCTTTCATATTTTTTATTAAAATTGTAAAAAATGCATCGAATGTTAATTATTTGAAGGGTAAACTACATAAATGATCACTCATATTTTAGTAAATTTCTCTTGTTTCTACTAATGTTTCAAAACTAATGCTTCAAAACTAATTATTAGTCATTAATGCCACTACATCAAAACAGGTTTTTTGTGCCGTTTTTTACCTTTAGCGGCGTTTATAAGCGCCGCTAAAAATACATGCGGCGTTAAGACAAACGCCGTAAAAATCGCCGTTAAAAATAGCGCCGCTAAAGTTCGCGGCGTTTTTAAACAAAATATGCCGCAATAGGTAATGATATTTAGCGGCGTTTGTGTGACAATCGCCGCAATAGGTGTTGATATTTAGCGGCGTTTGTCACACAAACGCCGCAATAGGTGTTGATATTTAGCAAAACGCCGCAATAGGTGTTGATATTTAGCGGCGTTTTTATGACAAATGCCGTAATAGGTTATGATGTTTAGCGGCGTTTTTCTCTAAAACGCCGTAGTAGGTGTTGATGTTTATCGGCATTTTTTCCACAAACGTCGCAGTAGGTTTTGATGTTTTGCGGCGTTTTTCTGACAAACGCCGCAGTAGGTATTAATGTTTTGCGGTGTTTTTGCTAAAAATACCGGTAAAAGTCTGTATATAACGGCGTTTGTATCCTACAAACGCCGCTAAATGTATGGTATATTGTGGCGTTTTTTTGTTACAAACGCCACTAAATAACACAGAATTAACATTCCTAAAAATTATGCTTGATTACCCCAAAACTATTTTTATAACCTGTTCCATTATCCAACAAACAAAACAATAATAACATCAAACTCTATATCCATAACAAACAACATCAAATCCAATATAATAAATAAAAGTTTTCATTAACGTAATATAAGTTCAGTTAAACAAGGTTCAGTAGAATGCTCATAACATAAATGAGACTACGATAGTGGATTCTGAGGTTGCATTTTCTGAATCATCAGCATCATATCATTGAGTCGTTTTTCAAATTCTTCACATCTCTGCTGATATGTTGCCTCTCTGTGCTGACGCTGCTTCTCTCTGTGCTGTCGCTACATCTCTATGTGTTGTCGCTGCTTCTTTCTCTGCTTCCGCTACTGCTCTAGCTGCTTCTACTGTTTCTCTCTCTGCTTCCCTTGCTTCATTTTCTGCTTTCAAGTTAGCCATTTGTTGATCCATCTCAGCCAACTTTTCTTTTAAACGACAAACTTCTTTGTGGAAAGATCGAGACCGTGATGACATGTACTGTGATGAACTGGATCCAAAATATTTGGTGGGAGTAACGAATGATCATTGACAGCGCACCCGGTCATAACTTTCAAGACCCAAAACATCATTAATAGCTTGGTTTTTAATGTCATCATCATTAACAATACCTTGACTCGAAGCAGTAACATGATACTCCGCCATTTGTTCATACCTTGTTTTCTGCCGCTTGGATTTTTGTGTTTTTAGCACGGTGAACAAACTTCAGTGTATTGTGTGTCTCTTATATGTTACTTGATGATGGAGTGACAGTGAAAATGAGTTGAAATTATAGACAGAAAATAGAAATAATAAAATGAGAAGGGATAATCATACGTTGCAGCCAAACAGAAACATAGGTTTGAACTTTAACGTACTGTTATTGATGATCAAATCATAAACTAACATTGAACATAGGTTTGTATAAGTCACTTAAGTACTACCAAGGTATCAAATGTGCAAAAGTAATCATACATCCCAATTAAGGTTTCAACTTTACCTCAAAACAAAATTATTGTTCCCAATTAAGGAACTAGTCAATGTTCCTTGATTTAATCATCACCAAGTGTTATGCCCTCTAGGTCCAAATCATCCAAAGGGCCTTACTTGTAAGCAATCCAATTGTCGAATTTCATTTGTATTTTACATTGATAATCTGTTTTAATCTCTAATATAAAATCTTGTATTCGTTCGTGTATATGAGATAAATGTATCAAAAGCTAAGGCATATGATGATCTTAACTTGTGGATAAGGATTTCTCAGAATTTTGGGTTCAATTTTGTGCAGCTGGTGAGCCCTGGGGCATGGTTGACTGATATGTGCCAAGAAAGATACGAAGTTAGGGAAAAGAAGAGTACTAAGAAGGTAAACATATGACAGTTATTTCCAAGGATTTAAATAGTGGTCTGCTATCAGAATAGTGGCTACAATCGAAACCATTATTTCATAACCGTAATAGCACCCGCTATTGCCACAATCGTGACCTAAACTGTTATTTGAATCCTTGGCTACCCTCATCTTTTTCTATGAAGTTTTTGAATATATTGTGCATGTAGTTATCTTATTTCCTATTTTTGTTTGCAAAGACCAAGGGGATTGAAGGCCATGGGGAGTGTGGAAAGTGATTCGGATTGAAGATTATCATAAGCCATGGCAGCTACAGCAGGAGCATTTTTTTCTCTTAATTTTGCGGCTAATGTTAATGGTGTTGATTGTTTTTTCATTTTTATTAATGAAAATAATTGTTCTTATTTACCACAAAATTTTTACTGCAAATAAATGCAAAACCTATATAATTGAACAAAACTTCATCTCAAATACTTCAGAACACCAAATCATTAGGATGAGTAACAGGAGAACGAAAATTACAAATAACTTACAGCAATAGCATCACCATATAGAGTGATTACTAAATCAGTTCTAACCTCAGGATCTCTAGCAACAAGCAATGAACATTTGCGATTGGCCAATAAGTCCTACGACATCAATTTTGTAATAATTATCAGTTGAAAAGAATAAAACTTGTCGACTGTGTCGAAAGGGAAAATAGGACTAACAACATAGAAACTCCCAATGGCAGAAAGAAAAAAGATTAGTGAGTGATGACTGTGACTATAACATAAGAAACTCATGCTAATTACAAGAACACGGGTATATCTTAGAGTTTTCCTGGCTTTCGTAAATGATTTTGTCAAAGATGGTAACATGAGAATATCATTTTATAACCTTAACAACTTACATGATTTAACATAATTAAAAGAAGAAGAAGAAACATGATTTAATATACGAGTGTCCATCATACAAAATACTAATTTGAACGATATCCAATATCCTTTTGATGTTTCAATTTCCCTCCTAATTCTTCTGAGCTAGGGTTTCAAAATACTCCTAATTATTCTGCAAGATAATCAGAGAACTAGGGTCTCTCTCGTGCTAGGCTTTTATACAAATGATTCGACTAGGGTTTTATGTTTAGGGGCAGTAGAAGATTCAGAGAACTAGTATAGGTGATGACGACTTTGAATGGAAACGGGTAACATTTGTTTTCGATCGTAAATGTCTGTGAAAGGGGGGAAATGGTATCGCAGGAGTTAATAGATCACTTTAGCGGCGCTTTTAAATTCAAACGCCACAAAATACCAGAGATTAATGAGACTATTGCGATGTTTATTTAAAAAACGCCCCAAATTATGAACCTTTTGTTGCGTTTGTAAACACAAACGCCTCTAAGGGGTATGGGACAACAACAATTGCGGCATTTGTTTATACAAACGCCACTATATGTTTAATATATTGCGGCATTTTTCGAAAACTCCACTAAATTATGAGTTTGTACCAGCATTTGTCTAAAAACGCCGAAAATGTAATAATTTTATTGCGATTTGGCTATAAACGCCGCTATATATACCAATTTAACAATATATATTTATAAAAACGCCGCGAACAATGCCAATATAAAACAATTTTGATATATCTCCTACTACGGCGTTTGAATTGTAAACGCCGCTATATATTTAGAATTTGTGGCATTTACTCTCCAAACGCCGCTTAAGACATTGCTCAGTAGAGGCTCGACGGTGGTGAGTGGTGACAATTTGATGAAGATGCACTGCCCATCGATAGAAAATTAGGAATAAAAAAATTAGGGATCGACCATAATTGGGGATATATGATATAACGATGGACAATGGTGGCGTTTATATTAAAATTCTAAGGGACCAAACTTCTGTGGCGTTTATTACAAAAATGCCCCTAAAGGACAAAACTACTACGCCTTTTTATTAAAGAAACACCACTAAATGACAAAACTATTACGACGTTTTTTTATATACGGCACTAAAGATCATGGATATTACGACGTTTTTTACAAACGCCGCTAAAGTACATGGATATTGTGGCGTTTGATCACAAACGCCAAATAAGTACAAGGCTATTGCGGCGTTTTCGCACAAACACCACTAAATTAAGAGCATTTCTTAGTATTTTTGCGGCGTTTAATAAAAAAACAAACTCCACTATAATATATGTTTTTGTGGCATTTTTATAAAAACAACACGATAAACAACGTATTGCGGCGTTTGTGGGACAAACACAGCTAAATTATTACTCTATTGCGGCATTTTTTATAGAAACGCCACTATAAACAAACCTTTTGCGACGTTTGTTTGATAAACGCCGCTAAATTACTTCTCAATAGCATCGTTTGTTGAACAAATGACTCTATAAACAACACTATCACGGTGTTTGTATAAAAAAGCCGCTAAATTATCACTCTATTACGGTGTTTGTTGAAAAAACGCCACTATAAACAACTCTATTACGTCGTTTGAGCTATAAACGCCGCTAAATTACCACTCTATTATGGTGTTTGTTTAAAAAACGCCGCTAAAGTATCATTTTGTGGCATTTTTATTGTAAACGCCGCAACATGCTTAAATTTTGTGGCTTTTTCCCTTAAAACGCTGCTAGAAACGCCGCTATAGAACACTTTTGTTGTAGTGTGTTTATTGATTTATAACATATCGACTACTCAACCTTATCAGGCATTATTGGACGTGACGGAATGTTGATGTGATGTGTTCATCGTTTGACCTATCAATGTTTTTATCACGCGAGATAATCTCTACAATGATTGACTTTGTCTCCCATCTTTAAAAACTCTCAATTTCTCTGAGTTACCTATTTGAGTTTCAATAGTTGGTTTTCGTTGTTGATCGAAGAAAAAATATACATTAAATGATTTGGCTGAGTTTCCCATTCTATTAGATTTTAGTATTCAAAGCAACCATTTCATTACAAACAATCACCCTTAAAATTTGTGTGCCATCTATGTTTTTGGAGAGTTATACACTTTATTGGAAACTTTCGTTTAAGGGTTAGTAGAAAATTAGAATTTTAAGGAGTGCAGGAGGGGGAGGAAGTCAGCCATTGTGAAGGCTATCTCTTGTGGCAAAAACAGTGATAGGTTAATTGATTAACATGTCACAATAGTATTTCGTAATCCTTAGTAACTGTTATTAACGTTGAGTGCCAAATTAGTGACTAAATCGTTAATTTTGAAATATCAATAGGTTTAAGAAAATTTTAATCAAACATCAGTGACAAAATTATGTAATTTACCCATATTTGAATCCCATAACTAAAAAAATTTCCATTCACGCGCCCATATTTTATTGGGTAAAGTACACAAATGATCCCCAACTATAGGACACTACTTTGTTGAGTCCATGACTATTAAAAGTTACAAAATGATTATTTGACTATAGAGTGTTGCTTTGTTGAGTCGATCAACTATTAAAAGTTGTAAAATGGTCACTCATATATTCATATATTCCAAACTCGTCATTCTCTGTTAAAAAAATAATAGTCATCTAAGTTGTATGTGTTAACTTGTTGATTGTGATTTGATAAAATCGTATGCAAGAACTATTTACCATGTATAGTCATCTGAGATTCTAAGATCATATTTTATCATATCTCAATTAATAAGTTAACGTCTAATTCAGACTGCCATCAATTTTTAATACAAAATAATGAATTTAGAACATATGAATAATTGGATGATCATTATGTAATTTTAATATTCGAGGACTCAATAAAACAACGTCCTATAATTGAGGGATTATTTTGTAATTTTTAATGATCAAAAAATTCAATAAAGCAATACCCTATAATTGACAGACCATTTGTATATTTTACCCTATTTTATTATCCAAAACAAGGGCATAAAGTTCCCATATTGGAATTGGAGTAGAGGATGAGGATAAACCATGTGGTTTAATTAAGTAAATTCAATCTTTACGTTAAATCTTTCTGTGAAATTAAATTGGGGTTTTTACATAACTGACACCGTTAGATTTTAATTTTACTTTTCTGACACCGTTTGACCAATATTTCCAGAACTAGCACCCTTTCTGCTGAGTTGGCAAAGGCGCGTCCCCGGGGGCGCGCTTTACCCGGTTTTTTCGCTGAGTTGGATGCCACGTGTGAAAGGCGCGTCCCCGGGGACGCGCCTTTGCCAACTCAGCAGACACGTATTTTTTTATAATAAATAGTTTATTTTTATTATTATTATAATTAATAATATATTATGTAAAATGTTTCGATTATAATGTAAGAATTATCAAGTTTCGAGTATTTTTTATTTTGATTATCGATCTATTAATTTTATCAGTTAATTATTTAAATGTTATCAATCTAGTCATCTCATATCAATATTTAACGAAAATATTGATGCATAAGTTAATAAATTAGTATAATTACATATTAATCTTCAAGACTTACATATTTTATAAAATTAGTCTTATTGAAAATTTAATAAATTTAATCCTCCAATCAGAACATGAAATGTGTCATCGTATACATAAATTTTTTAATAACTTTTAATTTGTTTAATTTAATATTTTTCTCTATATTTTAAAAAAAATTATAACTAATAATATTAAATATTTATATTAAATAAATATATTAAATATATTTATGTATTTAAAAGTTAAAAAAAATTATTTAGGTGTACATACATTGACAAATTATATAAATGCAATAACATTAAATTATTAGAAATAAAAACATTCATTTAAAAACTTTAATTACATAAGAGTTAACGGTTATATGATGATAACAGAGCTGGACATTTTTTTCTATTGTGCCCGATGTTTCTACAATGCCCACATCGTTTTTGTTCTGTTGACTTCTCCCGAATATCCATATCACAATGTATTCTAGTAGATTTTGGACGACCTGAGTCCCTCAATAGCAATGGATCTGGGACAATTGTAAGCCAAGTTTGAATCTCATTTTGGGTCTCTTTCGTTTCCTATGGGCGGAAACTCAAATTCATATACCTTGAAAACTTGTGAAAGTTGGTATACGGGATCAACATAATTTTTGTAGTCCAAATGCGAATGTGAGCAAGCAGCAATGACATGAGAGCATGGATATTTGAGTGCTTGAAAGAAACCACAATCGCACCACCTCTCTTGCAGATTAACTCTGAAAGAGTTAGCTTCATTCCCTTGCAGCGGACGTGGCATTTCGGTTACACGAAACAATTCACGGGTGCGAGAAAAATTTGTAACTAACATCCCATTTGATGCAGCCACTTTTTTCTGTAAATCAACTACTAGTCTTGGGTGGTAAATATGTCCATTTTGCATCCAAGTAAGAGCTTGTCCACCGAGCTTTGCAAAGAGTTGACCCAAACAAAAATAAGTCGTTTTGACCAACGCCGTGACTGGTAAATGACGCGCCCCCTTTAAGGTTGAATTTATTGCTTCAGCCAAGTTTGTTGTCATATGACCATAGCGATACCCCCCGTCATATGCATTTGTCCACATTTCTTTGCTGATGTCCATAATGTACTCGCACCCCTTCTTATTTTTGCCAAACAGCTCTTGTAGCATCGACTCAAACCTTTGAGGTAAGAGTTCGTAACCTAAGCCATTAGGAATATGTAATAGTTAATATGAAGTATAAATAAGTAATAAGAAATTGATAAAAAAATTGGGAAAAAGTAACATACCCATCCGCACGACTAACTGACGTTCATCGTTCTTCTTGTATTTTCCGTAATAGTTTGCAGCAATATGACGGACACAATAACGATGTTGAACATGTGGAGGTCTATACATTGTACCCAAAGAGTCCATTGCTGCTTTTATCCGGCTCCTCGGTCTGAAATAATGCATACTCGTTCCCTGGTGACAACATGTAAACGTAAATTTTTAAGGAAAAAAGCCCAAGACTCAGTGTCTTCTCCTTGAACGAGGGCAAACGCAACAGGAAGAATATTGCGGTTTCCATCTTGGACCACAGCCAATAATAAAACTTGCTTGTATTTCCCATACAAGAAAGTACCATCAATTTGGACAATTGGTTTACAGTACTTGACTGCATTAATACACTGAGGGTAAGTCCAAAAGACTCGGTAAAATTGGCAGCGATCGCGAACCATTCGATCATTCACGTAATGATGTTGAGTTTCGAACTCAACAATTGTCCCGGGATTAAGTCTTTGCACAACATGAAACCAACTGGGCAGCTCGTTGTAAGAGGAATCCCATTCGCCATGAAGTTTGCAAATGGCATTCTGTTTTGCCAACCACGCTTTTTTATATGAGACAGTGTACCCATATTGGGACTGTATAGCAGAAATCAACACTGCAACAGCTATATGAGAGCTTTGCTTCACAATGGGTATGATTGCTTGACAAATAATGTTGGAGTCCAAGTTGGGATGATCCTGGTTTATACCTGTTGCACAACATGTATGAGGACCGTTGTATCTGGTTAGTTCCCATAAGTTGTTCTTCCTCTTCCTCTTTGATACACGGACCATCCATTGACATCCGTTGTGACGTTGGACGCAGTAGTAGACATATTTCTCCGTGTTAGATCGATCAACTCGGGACTGAACTGAGTTACGAATATTGTAACTCTTTATTGCCATCATTGCTTCCTCCTTCGATGCGAACTCCATTCCAATATGTAAATTACTGTCATTGACTGATGATTGAAGTCCATAGTTTCCAACATCAGGAAGATCTGGAAATTCAGGCTCATACATTGCATCATAATCAGCCTCATACATATGTGCAGGAAGTTCGGCTGGTGTTGTATTTATCGGAACGTCATCCTCGTCATCATCAGAATGTACGTTAAACTGTGGTGAGTCAGGTTCAACGAATAATCCCGTTTCAGCACCATCTGCACCTGGCTCCCGAAGAGGTTCTTCTGGTGGAGATGAGGGTTCCTCCGATAATCCAATGTTGAGGTCAAATAAGTTCCCGCTTGCGTGTCCTCCCCTTGAACTTGAGGCCATTGTATCATGTGGGATGTGAATAGACTGTCGTCTCGTTGGCATTTCCATATGTAAGTCGAAAACATTGGCAGATGAATGTCTGCCCCTTGAAGTAGAAGAGATGTTGCCATATGGATTATTGGTGAAGCCACGTGGGTTGAGATCATAAGCAGTTGCAGATGAATGTCTTCCTATTGAACTTGATGGCATGGTATATGGCGTTGGATCCGCCATTAATGATGTGAAATCATTACATATAAGTTGTGTCGGGCTATCAACTTGATCAGTTTGATATGTAATGCCAAAGCGAGAGGAATATGAGAGACCACGAGTTACACGAACCTCAATAAAAGTGGCATACATTTCAATAAGAGATTGTGAACTCCCCATATGAGCATCAACCATCATAGAAACATCATCATCGTTTGAAAGCTGAAATGATGTATACGTGAGCGGAAAAAGTTCAGTAGGAAATCTGTATTGAAGTGAAGATAGTCTTCTCTGGCCTGCTACACGAATCTTTAACGAAGTTTTTGTGATTAACTCCTCAATTGTGATGTTTCTCTTCAAGGTTAAGGGGATATAATGATCTGACTCAAAAACAACCCCCTCTTCAGCTTCCTTAATTTCTCCATCATACAAAACAACAGCAGAAAGACGACTCATTTTCAGAGAATTTGAGAATTTAGAGTTTGGGAATTTGAGAATTTGAAAGATTGTGAAATGAAGTTTGTTTTGAAAGTTTATAATACGTTGCATATAATAGTGTCTATAATCGGTTCACTATTCACATGAAGGCGCGTTCCCGGGGGCGCGCCTTCCATTATTTCGTCAGAGAATATTATCATTGCCCTATTATGTCATTCATGTCCCTCGGGGACACTAGATATATCAGTACCTATTATTTCACTATTCACATGAAGGCGCGTTCCCGGGGGCGCGCCTTCCATTATTTCGTCAGAGAATATTATCATTGCCCTATTATGTCATTCATGTCCCTCGGGGACACTAGATATATCAGTACCTATTATTTCACTATTCACATGAAGGCGCGTTCCCGGGGGCGCGCCTTCCATTATTTCGTCAGAGAATATTATCATTGCCCTATTATGTCATTCATGTCCCTCGGGGACACTAGATATATCAGTACCTATTATTTCACTATTCACATGAAGGCGCGTTCCCGGGGGCGCGCCTTCCATTATTTCGTCAGAGAATATTATCATTGCCCTATCATGTCACTCATGTCCCTCGGGGACACTAGATATATCAGTACCTATTATTTCACTATTCACATGAAGGCGCGTTCCCGGGGGCGCGCCTTCCATTATTTCGTCAGAGAATATTATCATTGCCCTATTATGTCATTCATGTCCCTCGGGGACACTAGATATATCAGTACCTATTATTTCACTATTCACATGAAGGCGCATTCCCGAGGGCGCGCCTTCTATTATTTCGTCAGAGAATATTATCATTGCCCTATTATGTCATTCATGTCCCTCGGGGACACTAGATATATCAGTACCTATTATTTCACTATTCACATGAAGGCGCGTTCCCGGGGGCGCGCCTTCCATTATTTCGTCAGAGAATATTGTCATTGCCCTATTATGTCACTCATGTCCCTCGGGGAATAACTTAAATTTAACTTCTTTTGAAAGTTCAACAAGTTAAGAATAACTTAAATTAAAACGTTATGTGAAGTTTGAATAAATTAGATAAAATGTTATGGATAAATTGAATAAATGTGAAGTGATAAGTTGATTGTGACATTGAAATTGTATGGAATGAGCATTGAAATGTGACATTGAATAAATTGCCAATTCACCCCCCTCTTGGTTGATTCCGTCGATCGATGAACTCAACATAAGTTGATTTTAATGTATACGTTTTAATATATATGTTAATGATAAAATCATATGTATGGATAAATTTAATTTCAATTTAAGTATTGTGAACTATAATTGGAATATAACTTTTAATTTCGAATACAATTGGAATATTAAGTTGAAATTTAATGTTAAATTTCGAATACTATAATTTATATTTTAAATTTAAATTTGAATAATATTATTTTTATTTTAAATTTCGAATAATATAATTTGTATTTTAAAAACATTTATCAAACATTTAATGTTAAATGTGAATAAAAAATAACATTAAAAAATATGTATGTAACAACCATGAAACATTTAAATAACATAACCAAATTACATAAAATTCTGAAATTTAATTATTTAAATAACATTAAATATAACTGGATCACCGATGTCGTCTTCTCGAATGAGTTCCACATGGCGGTGGTTGCCTATTTAGTGGAGGATTTCTTCGTGGAACTTGTTCTTCAGTCTCCTCATCTTCACTATCATCATCAGCAGCATTTTCTTCATTTGGTGTAGATGACGCTGAAGGGGCTGAAGGGCCTGTATAAAATAACGACCCTGGAGGAGTGCTAGTAACAATCCCACCACTCCCCGGGAACTGTGGAAACTGTGGAAACATTGGCATCGATGTATGTGATCCAGATGAAGATTGAGGTGTCTGCGGAGAAGCACCACCAGCCAAATAAGATGCATATGAAGCATATGCTGGATCATTAAACATAGTCGTATATGCACCTCCATATGGTATAAAACCCTGCGGGCTAGGCATGTAACCTGGCGGGCTAGGCATGTAACCTGGCGGGCTAGGCATGTAACCTGGCGGGCTAGGAATGTAACCCTGCGGGCTCGGAATGTAACCCTGCGGAGATGGCATATAAACTGGTGGGCTTGGCATATGAAGTGGAGGGCTGGGCATGTACCCCTGCGGCATCGACGAATAAGGATGTTGTGGTGGGACTGATGCAGAACCGGTAGCGCATTCTCTCCGTCCACGCGTCGGGGGACGATGATATTGAGACGGTTGACGTCTTTCTCGGCGCCTAGGAATGTTAACCCCTCGTGCTTCCGCCGAAAGTAGAAACGGCTTCCCATTTTCATTAAACCAGTCCATATAGTTATCCGTAACCATATGACCAGTTTCAGCGTAATATTGTCGAGGGGCCAACAGTGTATATCGGTTCTCCCAAAGCGCAATCCAATCTCTGTGTCTCACCACCCAGTTAACATCTTTCTTTCCCCGTCTATCTATGTTATGCACGTCGTCTAAATTTCTAGGAGCTCCAGGAATATATTGCGTACAACCATACTGACGGAGCACGCGATCAACTGGATGCCACTTAATAATAGCATAACATATAAGAGGTATAACCGATATCCATACCTCTAATGACCCACTAAGGTGGGGTGGGATGCAAGCTTTCACTTCATCGCTCGCATAAGGTATCCACTGAAACTGAAATATAAATATACAATTCAAATAAATAAAATATTCTAATTATATCTAACATTTTAAATTAAAATATTAATAATTAAACAAATTTAAAAACATACCTCAGACCCAGCTTTCGTATCAATAAGTAAACAAATTTCCTCTAACCCAGTAGGTATACTTTTATGGTCCTTTCTTTTCATCGACTACCTATGAAATATAATATAAACTAAATATCACCCTATTTAATTGAAAATATTTAAATCAAAATTTAGTTCGAAAATTACCTCAACAATAAGGGGAATACGTAGGTTCATTCACGATCGGGCATAAGAAAGGCATGCGGAACCACGCCCATGATTGTAGAAGCAGAAGACATCCACCGATAGCAGTTTTCTTATAATTCGTCGCCCGACACATTTCTCTAAAGAGAAATGCCAAAACTGCAGCACCCCAACTATATCTTCCAGCTTCATCAAAATCGATCAGATGCCGCAACCACATACAATGCACCTGGTTGCGAGATTTGTCGGGCATCAATATTCCTCCAATTATTCGTAGAATATATGCCCGAGCACATGCCTTTGCTTGATCCTCTGAAGCATTTTCATTTAAAACCTCAAAATTAGCTTTCAACCAAGATAAAGCTATTCTACCTCCATTAAACTCTGGCGGAGCAGCTCCAAGATAATCAATGCACATTGATTGCCAATCACCATCCGCCATACCACACATCATATTTCCGTCGACGGGAAGCCCCAGATGCATAGAGACATCCTCCAATGTAATTGTTGCCTCCCCACATGGAAGGTGAAAAGTGTGTGTCTCGGGCCTCCACCTCTCAATCAGTGCAGAAATTAGGACAGGTTCGAGTTTGCAACCGCCTATAATTGTTGCAATATACCCGAACCCATCAGAAGCCAAATATGGCAAAATACGTTCCGGTGTCGGTATACGTGGATTTTTAATAAAAGTTTCTAAAATACGATCAGCATCCTAAATAATATATTATAAAAAGTAAAAATTAATATAAATTCATAATAACTTTAAAATAAAAATAAATTTAAATATTAACATTAATTATAAAAAATATTACCATATCGCTAAAATGTCTGGAGATATGATCAATATCCAATCGCAACAGCATTTCGTTTTCCATTATAACTGTAGACAAAACATATAATTAGCAAAAAAAATTAATAATTCTAAATAAATAATAATTATATAAATATTATTTTAATAAAAAAATAATATTTACATAAATATATTAATATAAAAAATAATAACTTTTTAAAAAAATACTAACATAAAAATAAATTTCTTACCACTAATAACAAATTTAAAACTCAAATAGTTGTAGAATTTGAGTTATATAAGAGAGGAGAAGATGATTTTGGTGTGAAGAATGAGTGAGGGTTGAGGGGGTTTATATAGGGGAGGATGAGGGGTAGTTAGGAAAAACGGATGGGGGCATTTATGACATTTAATGGAAGGCGCGTCCCCGGGGATGCGCTTTCCACACGTGTCTGTTGATATGGCAAAGGCGCGTCCCCGGGGACGCGCCTTTCACACGTGGCATCCAACTCAGCGAAAACACGGGTAAAGCGCGCCCCCGGGGACGCGCCTTTGCCAACTCAGCAGAAAAGGTGCTAGTTTTGGAAATATTGGTCGAACGGTGTTAGAAAAGTAAAAATAAAAACAAACGGTGTCAGATATGTAATTTAACCAATTAAATTCGAGTTTTAAAAGTAATGAGACCAAATCAATTGCCCTAACCTTCCACACTAGCAACCATGCATCAACTGCTATCGTTTCCTGTGAAATAGATAGGCCACGGAAGCTGCAAAAAGAAGAACCACCGCCGATCCCGCCTTCATCACCGGCACCCTAAATAACCAGCCTTTGAACCCTTTATCCCTCCACCTCCCTTTAATGGCTTCACTAGTCTTCCTTTCCACCACGTCCTTCAATTCCCACATGTTGAACTCCAACAACTTGGCCCTTTCCTCGAATTCCCATTTTTCTGCAGTGGTTTTCTCCAATTCAACACTCGTCCTCTTAGCCTCCCCCTCAAGCGCCTCAACTTTCCTCTGCAATTCATTGATTTTCTCTTTCATCTTCTCTTCCGTCCGTATATTCTTACTCCGTTCTTCTATTTCCCTCACTTGTAAAACCCCTAATTTCCTCTCCAGATCCCTCTCTTTCATCTCGATCTCCATCTTCTCTTTCTTCAACTCAACCATTTCCTTCTCCATCGATTCAATCACCGTGGCTTTCTCTTCCAACTCTTTTTTCAACCCGACCGCCTCTCTGTTCGATTGGTCTGTCGCACTCATGGAGTTTATGAGATCGCGTCGTAGCCTGGAGACCTGGTTTTCGAGGACGGCGTTATCATCTTCCCATTTGCCTAATTCTTGCTTCATTTCCTCGTCCTTGTTACGTAATTCATTGACAAGTAGGGTTAGTTTCCTAAGCTTTTGTTTCACTTCTTTGTTCTCTCTGCCCAATGCGAGCTTTTCTTTCTGAAGAACTTCCATCTTTTTAGTCAGTTCAATTAGTTTTTCCTCATTCTCGTCGGTGATGCTTAAATCCTCCATTGTCGTAGGATGCCTACAAAATCACAGAGAAAAAACAGTAGGAAACAATATATATATATATATATGCACATTTGTTTTGTTGATTAATCCACACTTAATTCTTCCAAGAAAAAAGAATAATTGGAGATTCGATTAATGCGTCAACTTAACCGTCTTTTCAAAATGATCGTTGAGGTCACGATGATCTATTTTAAAATATACTTATTTTATAAATTAATAAATACAAAAATATTATACTAATATAAATATAAATTTTTAAAATATAATATAAATATTATACTAATATATTCACTAAAAACATCGTTAAAATTGAAAATAAATGATTAAAAGTTAATTTTTTATATTCACTAAAAACAGATTATCTTAATAATTTATTTACGTTCATCTTACTATCTTAAAAGAATTTAAAAAAATTAAATTTTTTTCGCTAAATATAATGAAGCTTTAACTTATATAAAATAAATAACATTTATTATTATATAGAGAGAGGGGGTTAAGATTCACTTACACAATGTAAAACATTTTAGTTTTACACATATTTAAGACCGTTGGATGTGTGATATTATCCACTTACATTAATGTAAAACTAAAAGTTTTACATTTTTTAAGGACCGTTGGATTGAAAAAAATCAAAAGCTGAGATTAACCCATTATTTTTCAATGAATATCTTTTTATTTTCTAATATTAATCTACATATTTAATTTCTCCTCCTTTTAACTATCCTAAAAAAATGCAAACTTTTGAAAAATCACCAATATCATAAGAAATTAAAAAATCATTAATAATATCCTAACTGTAAAACTAAAACTTTTGATTTCCGGTAAATATCTTCTCTATTTGTTCAGGGTTTTAAAAATTCATCAATATCATGTGAAATTAAAAACATTATTAATATTACATACTCTTGGAAATTGTACATGTAAGAGAATTCAAGTATTAATGGTATTTTTTTACCCATTGAACAATTTCACTGATAAAGAAAATAATATCTTATTTAAAAAATTGAATTTAAACAGTTTTATTTATAAAATATACATGTAATTAATAACTAAAAACATTCTCAACCATAATTACTCAATACTTTTAAAAGAAGGAAAATTTTAGAATAGATGTCAAACATTAATATTCACCACTAATTTTTAAGGTAAACTTTATCAATGGACATTGAACTATATCAAAATGATCATTTTAGACACCAAACTTTCCAAATTATATAATAGACATTAAACTTTTGTAACAGCCCCAGACCCATATGGGAGACCCAATCCGATTCGAAGTTTCACATTAGGGCCACTGGAGCGACCCTCAGTAAAAATTCAGGAAAAATAAATTTTTTTGTTAAACTATTTCAAACCGTAAAATAATTTATAAATAAATTGTACAAGTTCATAAAACATTTATATATCAGAACAGAATTCAAATATACGTAACATTAAAGCAAGCTACAAACTCAATATAAAAACAAATATGGCCTATATCCCCCCTAATTATACAGGTATCGTACTTTGCAAGTGACACCAATGGAACTCCCATACTGATGCCAATACTACACAGGATTGATTCTTTAACCTGAAATGGTGAGTAACAGAGTGAGCTTTGAGAAAGCTCAATAATACAGAACTACCAGATGATGCTAAAGGACAAATAAATATATGGCAAAGCATAAAACCTTCATATTGACCCATGCTTAAACATGTTCTAGTGGTGAATTGAGGTTCATTAATTAAATCTTTAGGTAACAATTAAGAAGCTTATAGTTTAGAGGAAACATTTAGAGAGACAAATTCAAAAGATGGAGTTGGGGAGTCTAGTGTGTTCCAACAAAACTAGAAATAGTAGTTTATCTTAGGAAAACATATTTTTAAAAACACAGTAATACCCTCCAACCGAACATCGATATGCAGTTCCCCAGAACTGCATCCATAATTTCGGGTGCACCATAAAGGTATTCAGGAACCTTACATCAGAGTTATTTATGATTCAGATATAAAAAAGTGTTTTCATTACTCGACCATCATGGGCATTTTAGTCATCACGATTCTTGAAGAATCTTAGTAACTTAATCCATTGAGGAAAAAATGATGATTTGTGATATTCAAGATTTATATCAAATTATCAAGATTTTGAGTCAAATCAAATTAAACAGATCTCAACATCACGATACTCACCAATCATTCGGACCGATATCCTTCAGAATATTCACGTCTTAATAGTAATTGCACTAGTTGAACTGATCACCTTCCGAATTTATCAATAAACTTATCTTGAGGAAACGAACAAGTATTCCGGTGGAAAATTTTTTGTATTCCTGTAATATCCCAAAATTTGGTTAGTGGCCAAAATATAAGTTTTGAAAGTTTAGTGACCAAAGTATAAAAGTGAAAAATGTTTAGGGACCTAAGTGGTAATTTTCCTAAAATTAAATTTTACTTCGTAAATAGATAGTTTACATTTGAGAGGGGTTTTATGAAAATCAGATTCTTGATACGAGATTTATGTTAAAAACTAGAAAATTGTTTAAGTTCGATAAAATTCAGTAATTTGGATCAAATAGAAATTTTGAGAAAATTTGAAGGATTCTAAATTAGGATTGAAAATATTATTTCCAAATTTTGAAATGATGGAAAATAATATAAACCATTGGATTTGAGGATTTAATTTCATGTTAAATTTGGATTGTTGGATGGCAACATTACAAATTTTGGAAAGTTGCATGGACAAAATGGTAAAGGGTGAAATATGTTTTTAATCTTTGACTTTTGGAAGATGATAAGATTGATGTGGCTTGGTTTAGTGGTTAATATGGAATTTCATTAAGGGTAAATTTGTCTTTTCCCAATTAAATGAATTTAATATTCATTTCAGCTTAAATTAAGAATAAATTAGCATGAAATTAATCTAAAATTTCATGTAAGCTTTGTTTATCTTTCTCTCCAAGCTGTGAACCTCTCCTTAGGTAAGATAAAAATTCTTTTCAATTTTGAGCAATTTTCTTAGGCTTTTGGATCTTGCCGTGAAATAGAAAATTGTTTTACGAGAAAATTGCTATCTTTTGGTACCATTTATGCTTGCTAATCTTGCTTTATTTCAAAGATCCCAAATTCTAGGATTTATGTTCATATTAGGGTTTATGGAATTGATGATGAATCTTGATGTTTTTGATATTGTAGATTCATTTCCAAACTTGTTTGATGATTAAAACATGTTCAATCCTCCTAGAAATGCATTCTTAAGTTTTAGCCAAACCCTAAAGTTAGTGGAACTTTGTGTTTTGATGAAATTTGATTAGTTCTTTGATTGTAGAGATTTTATAAGGTTGGATCGAGGTTGATTTCATGCTTGAATCGAATCAAAATTTAGTAAAATCATGAAGAAAAAAAACCTTAGCCTTGAATTTTTGAAGTATTTGACCTTGGCTTAAATGGATGGGAAAACTTTTGGAAAAATTATTAAGGGTTGGAAATGATGTAGAAAGTATTCTACAAGCCTTAGAAAAATTTGGGACCATTTAGTAATTTTTGAAAAGTTGGGGGACTAATTTGGTAATTTTAAAAAGTTAAGGGTTTGTTGTGTAATTGTTCAATAACTAATATACTATGCTTGAAATTTTTATTTTTAAATTGAAATTGATGTTAGAATATAAAATATGATCATTTTAGAAGTTAGGAAAGTTTGGTATTTTATATGAAAAATTTGAATAGTTTGGGGTGCTTTAAGATAATTATTCATTTTATATGGACTTGGATGGAAATTCTTTCAATGCTGGGATTTAGTATTGAAATTTAAGTAGGTAAAATGGTGAAGGGGCATTTTATATAAATTGGAAAAGTTGGTGCCAAAATTTAAAAGAATTCACAAATGGGAAGTAATTTGTTATCGAATAAGTTTCAAAAATATTGTTAAGGATTGTTTTTATTGGATTTTATTTATGTTATTACACTACTAACATAAGATTTAATATGTAATGGTGACTTTGTACAGATCGTAACTGACTTTGTACTCGAAGCTAATCGATTAAAAAAAGAACCAGTTGAAAGCTTAGTGGGGCTAATGTTTTTGCTATATATATAAAGTGTCAATGTGAGTGCAATGCATGCATGACATTATACATGGATGTTTTATGCATCATTGGAAAGACTTGCGATAAGTCTACCTTGTTTATATCAGCATGAAATTTATGTCATTCATCATATTATTGACATATCCTTAAAATGTCAAGATTGAAAATATAATGCATTGATCATTCATATTCGTGATGATATGACATGGATGATATTTCGGGTATGAACTTTCCAATGCTAAAACCATATTGATATACATTGCCATGGATGAATTAATTCAAGACTAGATGTCCAAGTATGTTATTGAGGTTCAGTGGTATTAATGGCATGTCATAGAGTATAGATACTACAAATTTAAGTAGGACTAGAGTGTCTAGCGAAGGCACATGGTATAGGTCATGTGGTAGAGGTGGGTATATGGGCTAAGTCCCGCGGGCTACCTGTTTAACCCGTGGCCCATGCGGGTTTTGGACATCAAAAACTGAAGCTCATTTAAATTACGAGCTTTTTAGCCCGAACCGTTAAACCCGCGGGTTTAATGGGTATAACTGCGGGTAGCCCACGAAGCCCGCAATAGCCCGCTTAATTTAAATTTTATAAAATCTTAGAGAAAATAAACTTAAAGAATTTTATAGAAAAAGAAAATAAATTACATATAAATATGATGTTACTTATAACCATTGTAGTTCTTAAATTTATTAGGGAATTTGTCATAATTCTACTGTTGCTTGATATTTTTTTTCATTTACAATGTATCAAATTATTCTTCATTTTAAAAAATAAAAGTTACAAGATTTATATAGTATTTTAGTCTTATAAAATTACATCATTATCACTTTGGTATTTAAAGATTTTTTTATTTAATTTTGACCTTTATTTTTTCATGAAGTATGTTATCCATTTCGTTCTTTAATTATAAAAAGTCACGTGATATTCTAATAATATATCACATGGCATGTAATATTTGGATTAAAAATAAGAAAGAAAAGTAAAAGAAAAAATTGAAAACATAATTTTCAACTTTTAAAGGCTTTTAAAAATAAAATTTGTTAGATTTGTATAATGTTTGATTTTGTTGAATTTTTCTGTTTGAATTTCTGCTTGTAGACACTTCTTTGTCTTCATATTATAGCCTTGAATAATCGTGTTTTATAAAAGTATAATGTGGTTATTGTTTTATTTGTTTTTCAATTTGGTGATATAAGTGAATATTGTTTTTTTTAATTTGAGTTTAAGTAATTATATCGTTATATATATATATATATATTAATGATTAAAAAAATAAAAAAATATTATTTTATAATCATTTCTGACTATTTAAAATAAAATTTAAATATTATTTATTATTTTGACGGTGTTACCTTCCTTTTCAAGTTACTGGGTCATTTTTAAAGGTATAGCAAGTTAGAACATTATTTTTTTTATTGCATTTAAAGCATTTAAATTATTTTTATTTAACGGGCCACGGGTAAGCATGTTTAACTCGCAGATTAAATGGACGGGCAACGGGCCTTAAAATTCAAAACCGTTTATGATTGCAGACTTTTTAAAACGCTCCGTTTAAGCCCGCACCGTCAAAACCCGCAGACTAAACGGGCGGGTAGCCCGTATACCCACCTCTACCAGGTGGGCAAGACCCGACCTCAGCACTACAGTGCATTATTAGGTGAGCAAGGCTCAACCTCAGCACTACTGTGCAATATTTGACTCCTACATCGGGTTCCTCATAGATTAATATTTTGGACTATGGTTTATTGGAAATATTTTATAATTATTATTATGTTCTTGTGGCAGTATGAGGGAAATGCATTTAAAAGTGATCATATCACGCTGTTGCTGACATTTATTTTATGCATGCGATGTATTGCACAAATTAATAATTTTAAATTACCTCATTAAGTATGTACTTAGCGTGTGATGATTTTCACGTGTAGGTAAAAAGCAGGAGTAGGAGTAAGGAGTAATGAGCAACTCAAAGCATCGAGGAGTATATTATAGTATCAGTAAGACATCCTTCGATGTGATTTTAACTTAGTGGCATATATTATATAAATGTCCTAGTTGCTCTGTTAAATCATTTTGGAACCGGTTTGTAACGGCTAAACTAAAATTGCTTTATTATGCTTTACCATGGTTAGTATTACCCAATACTACTATTATTATGGGATATATTTTATATTAAAATATTTTTAAATATTATGTGACGGTTTTTATGTGACTTAATATTTTTAATAATAACTAAATTTTGGAAAAACTAAAAGATTTTTTTTAAATCATTTTGAGGTGGAAAATATTTTAAATAACTAATGTGACATATATAACATGTATTGGTATAAGTATACAGGTGGTAGGTGTTACAATTCCAACAGTAACTCGATTGACCAACATGCTTGGGTCGTGCTCCAAACCTTAAGGGGGTGGTACAATAATTAGGTTTATCGGTGTTTCTAGAATTATCCAATGACATCCACTTATTTCCAAGTCATGCGGGTATTTAGGTTATTTCAATACTCGAGATTATCCTAGTCATTTTCGAGTTTTAGAATATTTTGGTTGTTTCAAATAATTCGAATTCATATAGTACTTCCAATAAATTGGTCTTCAGGAATTTATTCTAAAATCAGAATATTTGAGTATGTAGCGATCTCGAAGATAAGAAATCAATTATCAAAATTTTCCAATCAAATCATGAATTTAATCTATTAATCCGTAATTATATCAAGACATGAATTTGACAAAACAGGCTTTAAATTCAGATTTAGAACGTTGAATAACATAAAATAAAACTTTTCAAAATAATTTCTTTTAATTTTTTTGTCAAAGTTAACGGTTAACGCAATCAAATATCAAAATTAACTTCGGGTAGGTTAACGATTATATCAACGATCAAGTCAACAGTTAGGTCAAAATCAACGGTCTAGAAGGCCAACGGTTCGGTCTACCTGTTTGATTGGACCGACCAATTCGGGCGGGACTGATTCAGAACGATTTGGTCTAACTAGACTGGTTTCTAGAATGGTCGAAGCTGTTGGAACTACCCTCACGAGCAGGGAAACGACTGATTACTCCTCTAATATTAACTCAATAAAATCAGTCCAAATCCAAACCAAAAATTCAGCCAAACGCGAAGAAATAATTGAAATAAAACGATCGAAAAGCTTATCCAATGGCAGATAATGAAAACCCGACAACGGGGAGATGAAACCAAATGGGTTTTGATCGAAAAGTGGCGAGGAGTCTAGTGGTCGGGGGGTGAAGCAAACGGAGGGTGAGTTCGACCATAAATCGCGAAAACAACTTCGGGATTTTTAATTTTTAGGTGAAGCTTTCGACTGATCCTCACAGCGAAAGACAGTAAGGCTCAGCGAGTGGATCGATGGGCTATGATCGAACGAGGGAGGCACTTCCATGGGTGAGGACTGTAACGATCACCGGAAAATGTAGACGGAGATCGAAGATGGGTTCTCGAACCTTCTTTCTCCATTTTATGACGACAATAACGAGTTTGGGAAATCGCAATCGAATTTAAGGTAGCAAAGGGTTGTCGGAGCGGTTGGGGGTGGCGTTGTACACCACCACTGACCGGAGGTGGGTGAAAGACATTGAGACGATTGATTTAGGCAGGGGTTAGGATTCTGGGAGCTTTGAGTGTTTCATGAATAAAAAAATTGTTCTTGGGTGAAAAAAAAGGAATTATAAAATCCCAGCTAAATCCACTTAAAATTATTTTCTATCATTTCTTATCAAATACAATAATCTAGTCTAATTGGCTTAGTCACTTTTCTGGAGGGCAAGGGTTCAAATCCTTTGATCCATAATATTTTATTTATTTATTTCAAAGTTATAAATTGATGGAACAATCATAACTCAAGCCCCTAAACTATTCAAAAGCTCACACAACATATCTCAATTTCCAAATCTAGCAATTTGATCTCTCAAATAATTACAAATTACTAAGGGTGCGTTTGGTTCACGAAATTTAAGATTACCAGTGGGAATAAAATATTACCAGGGAATAAGATTACTGGGAATGTTGTATTTTGTGTTTGGTTGGTTTACCAGGAATGTAAGATTAACATATTTGGTTAAAGGAATAAAAGATTATTGGAATGTATATTTAATCAAATTCTCCTTATTATATATTTGTATAATATTACAAATTGTAAAATATTTATATATTTTCTTTAAAAAATTAAATTCATAATATTTATATAATTTTTTTACAAAATTAAAAATATAAAAAAAGGTTTAATGAAAGGGTAAATTTTTTTAACCCCTGAACTTCATATAAAATTTTAATTATAGACTTTTTTTGTAAATCTAAAATAATTTAAGGATAAATTTATAATTTAACCTTCATAGAATTTTTATTATTCAATGACAAAAGAATGATATTTTTGAAAAAAAAATTAAAGGCATTTTAGTCCAAAACGTCGGTAATGTTACAATACCTAAAGGAAGGGAGGTAATGACATTCCCGGTAATATACCCCAAAAAATCTACTATTGGTAATAAAACATTACCGGGAATGAGATTCCCGACCAACCAAACATAGGAATATGGGATTCCATGATCTTTGAGTGAAGTGATTTTGGAATGATTGTGCTTGATCAATCTTATAATTTGAATTCTGATGCGTCATTTGAATCAAGAGAATCTTTGCATATGCATCTTATCATTTTTCTTCTCTTTTTCCTTTGTTTTTGTTTCTCTTTTTTATTTTCTCTTTGCTTTTTCTTTGTTTTTCTTTTTTTCCTCTTTTTGTTATGATTGGATCTTCACACTTGGCATTTGGTTCACCTTTTGGTATCTCCTTGGATTGATAACTTTACTCATGTAAGCAGATTTCTTCCACCTTGCCCCCTAGTGTGGAGGGTGATCCTTGGTTAGGGTTGAATTAGAAGAAAAATACTATAGGCTCAAAAGTGGACACAATAGATATATATTTTCTCCTGTTGTGAATAGATAAAGAAAGAAAGTCGTTTATCATTTCATACATAGAAGTCTTCACATAAGAGGTATCCTAGGGGGATAGATTTTCAGGATTAATTTTATTCACATGAAAATAGTGTAATTAATGCATGATAGAGTTATTTCGAATGAATTCTTCTTTCTTCTTGCTCCCACCAGGTCTCAAAGTTCAGGCTCCCTGCGAGATACCCCAAGTTGACAAATGAACAACTTAATGCCTTGGGTTTTAATGGTATAAAAATGTCAATTTTGAGTCTAAAAAGACAATGATGTGACATTATTGACCCAAAGAAAGGTATGGGTATGACTCTTTGTGCATCTAAAAGATAAAGGCAATTTTCAAAAGTTTCAAAGGTGGTAATGTCAAAATCTGGTCTTTTGGTACTGACCATGAGGTATTTTGGGTAAAGAATCAAGGTATTTTATTTTGGGGTTTTAGACAGGATAATAGAGGTCTAATCTTGCCATATGTCAAAAATCTACAATTCTTGAAGAATTAAAAGAATATTTAATTCATTTAATATTCGAAGAACTAAAGATTAAAAATCGTTCAATTATTCCACCTTAGAAGGTAGCATAAGTTCAGCCGTTTCAAAGATTAAGAAAACATGAAAGATCAAAAACATGTTCAAACAAAATAATGCTCTCAGTGCAAATGGTAGATGCAATGCCCCCTTCTTCGATTGCCCATTCCCCTGAATCTTCCTATGTGGTAACTGCATACAGCTTCAACATCGTAGCCCTTAGGATATGAGACTCTTTTCTCAGATCATCCTGGCAGGCTTAGTCCTACAACCAGCTGATCAGGCTTCCACTATATTGATTTCAGAGTTTCCTTTTAATTGTTAAAATCTTGCTTCCATATGGTGTCATGTGGTTAAGACCACAACATCGAATCTTCTATGAAGAAATTTCATGTTCATGAAAATGCTTAAAAATGAAATGCAGATGCAAAATGCATGAAATGTTCGAAGTATTGATCCGAAAACATGTATGTTATTATAAATAATCTTTATTGGAACAAAAGTGTTTTATCTTTTAAGAGACAAAAATATCAAAGATATATTCTTACTAAATCCTCTAGACCCCGAACGGCTTCTAACAGGTTGACTAGTCCTCTGTCTTTGTCTCTCACAGGTTGAATACCCTGTCGAACCATTCTGACTTCTATGGCTGAACCGTGCAAGTTTTGAGCTGCTTTTCGTACTTGTTCCAAGAAGTCTCGAATGACTGCATCTCTGGCTTTCGTCTTTTGTTGAACTTGTTCCCGACGAATACGTCATTGGGCCCCTCTATCGAAAGGATATATCTGAACCTTACTTGCTTGCTTTTTGAATTTGTCAACAATGGCCTCCAATTTCAGCTATCGTTTTATCATCCTGCTCTTGCTGTCTTTGAAGGGACTCTCCAAGTCAGTAGTTTTTTTCTCGTCTTGCCCCTGCAAATTTTGTCAACTCAGAAGGTTGACTTTTGATGTGCCTGGTGCAAATCCCAGTCTGTTCTGAATCCTTTATAATACAGTAGTGTGTCATATTCTTCGATTACGGGTACCACGTCTTTTTGGTTGAACTATCTTGAAGATTGTCTCCTTGACCATAGCCGGACCTCTACGTTTTTCACCTCTTGTATTACAACTCCTTTGTCCATTAATGCATATTATTTACGTTTAATGAACACGTTTTTGGGGATCAACACCTCTTTTGAATGATGCGAATGATGAAAGTAAAATGAAAGAGAACAAAAATGAAAAGAGTTAGTGAGGTAAGGATAATAATCAAAACAATAATGAACATAAAAATCCTACCCCGCATGATATCTACCCCCACATGCTTTAATTCCTACCCGAACATGATCACTATACCGCAAGTTGATTTTGAACTAGTCCTAACCGCATAAATTTATAGTTCACATGCTTTGAACATGAAATAAAGCAGGAAATAATCAAAATAACCTAGTATTTGAAATGAGGTTTTGAGGTGGGATCTAATTCCTCGCAGTCTCCTGGTTTAGGTTCTAAAAAAATATACTCGAGTTCTCATTGTCGGTGCCCCTTGGGCTTGTCAGACTCTTAGTACTAAGCCCATTATAAGCTTATGTGGACTAAGTTAAACTCGAGATGATACATTCCCTTATGTCTATGCGGTGAATAAATTCACAAGGAGACATAAGGTATATGAATCCCGAAAGTTACTTACTAGGACTATGCGGAGAATAAATTCTCACGAATGCGTCGCTTTCGTCCCCACTTAAAATGGTTCGGAGCTCAAGTATAGAGCCTTATAAGAAAAAAGTTAACAATTTGAAATCATTGAAAAAACGTCAGTACAACTATTTATTTGAAAAATAATCAAAGATAAATAATTGGAATCGAATAAATAAATTAAAATTAAAATTTACTATTTTCGCTTAAAAAGACAATCGAAAATTAATTCTAGCCTGACTCACTTACCTGAGGTCCCCAGCAGAGCTTGCAAGGTGTCGCGCCCGTCTTTCGGGCGGGCCCAGAATTGGGCTTCGACTTAAGAAAATGGTTAGAGTCACTACCGATCATTTTAAAACGATATTTAGGTAAATCGGACACCATCTTACCTGATCTGTGTTTTACCAGAAATATGTCGGGTTCGGGAGTCGGTTACAGTCAAGAAAGGATTAATACACTTGAACTGTCTTTTCGGTATCAAATAATTTGTCAGTTATCTTAATTGCGAAAATTAAAAATTAAAATTAAAATTTAAAAACCCGATTCAAATTACTTACCTTTAATTGGTGAAAATATCTCTAAAAAGTCAAAAATATTAGATAAAAAATATTAAATAAATTAAAGGAAAAAATAAAAAAATAAAAAAATAAAAAAATAAACGAAAAGAAAAGAAAAACCAAGAGCTACACACGTAGCGCCAGCTAAGATATTTTCTTCACAAGCCAACAAATTAACATACAATCTAAATTTACATGTTCAACCAAAAATTGCCTCCCACGTGCAAGTATGACCGGCCTGTGTTGGCTTATAGTCAGCTAGAACATGAACCAATTTTCCATAGTTTAAACCATGGACACCACAAGCTCCCAAAAGCTTCACAAAAGTAAACTCATTTGGAGTAACCCCGGCCTCGACCATATCGACATAAAGTCGCAAAGCCTGACTCCATCGCCGAGCTTGAATGCAAGTCCCATACTCAAACTCTCCGAAAGCCGAACATGAACGCAGCACTATCGACAACGTAAACTCATTCGGGCATTGCCCAGATATTAGCATAGAATCGAAAACTCGAAGGGCCATTTCATGGTTTCCGCTCTTGACATAAGCCGATAGGATCGCAGTCCAAGACACGACATTTTTTTACGGCATTTCATCGAAGAAGTGGCGTGCCTTGTCCACTCCAAAGCATTTAACATACACAGACAAGAGGGTGTTGTGCAAATATAAATGGCGTTGAAGACCCAGTTTTATTATGGGACTGTGAATGTACATACCTTCTCTGTAAGCGTTGGAGTTGCAGAATGATAAGATTCTTGAACATGTTTTTCCAAAAGTGTTGTTGCTTCGCTTCTGTTAATGACCCTGTTGGCCGTCTTGTAAAGCATAAACATTAATAATATGGAAGCAAATTCTTTAGGGGAGGGAATTGAATATTCTGCTTATTCAGAACTGGAGCTTTCTTGTTTCCTTTTGCTGCCCAGCTTTTCTCTCCCTGTTGCTCTTTTTATAGCCTCCACCATGGTACGTAGGTTGTAGGCAGTTTATTAGAACTGCATTAAGCAGTTACTTGAGATCCCTTAATGTGGTTCCACAATCCCACTATGCATGTTCCTGTGACAGTTCCATTTTGGGACGTGGGATATGGGGTTGAACGGGTCATACAAAAATAAAATTAATAGTACTAATAAATTATTATAATATTATATATATATATATATTTAGCCCAATAAAAAACGAGTGTCTACACAAGGTTGTTGATAAATGCAGTGGAATGGCTTCGGTTTCCCTCGAACTTTTGCTGTATGCCTCTTCTGCATTTTGCCTTTCTTTCAAGGACTTGAGGCTTGGTTGCTCTTTGGGGGCAATGGTATTGGAATGTACAATAGTGGACCTGCGAATTCATAGGATTCCAGTTTTAACCATCAGATTAATGTGCCAAAAAATTAAAACACTATGCAAACAACTGGCTTCAATAGAAGGTAATGTAAAAAATGTTTTACCAAAAACAAAAAGGAAAAACAAACAGCCGATCAGCTGGGTGTGAGCTAACATGGAACTCTCAAGAGAGCCAAAAAAGGAAAGGTTAATCCTACCATTGGATATGATAACCCATAGGAGAGTTGTGCAGAGAAATTGCCTTAAGATTTTACATAAAGATGGCATATGAAGATTGCATCAACCGGGAGACAAAAGTGTTTCAATAATATCATGATGAAACTAGTGAGGCAAAGAGGGCATATGAGGATTAGTTAGGCATCAACGGGAAGATAAAAGTATTGCATATAATATCATGATCAAACTAGAGAGACATCACTGGGAGATAAAAGTATCATATAATATAATGATCAAACTAGTGAGGTATCAAGCGAAGATAAAATATTGCATATAATATCATGATCACACTATATGCTCACCCTTATCCCATCAGATTAGCCAAAAACATATTTATGAGAGAACATTGCCCCTACCTGAAGCTCTTTTGAATAACCTGACCTTTCATTAGTTTATGCATAATTATCAAGCTCCAAAACCTCATTTCAACCTGGTATTTAACTACTTAGTTGCATATGAATTTCTCCCAAACTCATATATCCGCTCAAAAATCCGAAACTAGAGGCACTAGGAATGAAAAGATGAGAGAATCTTTAAGAGATGCACGTTAGTTCAGCATTTGGTATTTTTCAAAAGCTTTATTTTCTTTCCTCATTTTTCAACTCTACGGGGCAATGAATGGAAAGAAAATTACATTTTCATTTTTCCATCTTTCCTACAAAGCACACCAATGGAAAGAAAATATTATATTTTCCATCTTACTACTTTTCTACTCCTTTAATTCTTCATCTTCCCCTCGGAAGAGTTTTTCCACTACAAAAGGAGAAGCTAGGTTTCATTACAATAATTATAAATGCATGAGTAGTATTTTTCCGGAAGCCCACAAGCACAAGTTCAGGCATTGACAGTAACAAGATTGAAAGTAAAAGGTAGAGTATTATATCTGCCTTGGAATGGAAGCATGCTTTCTTTCGAGTGGAATAACTGGTGCACTTTTACCACCATTTTCCTCAAGATGTGCAAACTGCTTTCTGAATTGATCAACCGCACTGCATAAAGAACGATACGTTAGAAAATAAACATGTAGAAGCAGAATGATCACTAATGAACTTGATGTAAGTTTAAAAATAATGAGTTAATGATGTAGGGGATCCGAGACAGATGATGCTGAGATACCATGAGTTGGTAGATCAGTACAAAGGCGGGAGTTGATTGTGATAAGTTCCTCATTGGAGCCGTTTTGAGTGTGTTTCAGTCTTTCAGTTCCATTCATATAGTCTTTCAGCTGCTGAGGATGGTATTCCAGTATTTCGCGGAAAATTACCTCTTGTATATCATCTTTTGTGACCCTTCGCCTCTTGAATTCCAACTCCATCTTTGTAATTGGCTGACAAGAAGGCTCCCTCTCAACTTTTGTCAGCCCCTTAAAGTAGGGATCGGCAAGAGCCTGAAACATACCAAATCAAAAGATGCAATAATTATAAATCCAAAAAACAATTGATGTCATATATGTAGAAACTAAAAGAAAATTTGCAGCAACAAATTGTCAGAGAAAAACCAATACTCTATGATAACAACAAACCTCTTCAGCTGTTGGCCGGTCTTTTGGATCATAAGCTAGCAACCTTTGCAGTAGACGTAGAGCCAAAGGATCTGCATTTGGAAATTTTTGTTCAAATGGGATTGGTTGTTTGTTTTCTCATGCTAGTCAAGTATCTCCTTGCCTTTTCATTTTGAACCTGTGAACAAGAAGAAAAATAAGGAAGTTAACAGGTGTCACATCTTTATGATCAAAAAACCGCTCAGAAGTCTAGATGTGCGTACTCGAGATATTGTATCTAATGAAGGCGTACCAACCAGATCAGTCATCAAATCCAGCTGGTGAACAACATTTTTCCCAGGAAAATGTGGCTTCCCAGTTAATACTTCGGCAAAGATGCACCTTATGCTCCAGATATCAATTGCAGGTGTATACTGCTTTAATTTGAGGTAACAAAGACAACAATAGAAATTAGAAAATGAACAGAAAGACCATGAAGCGTCCATTCCAGGTAAGATAAACGTTAATAAAGAACTTGTAAATTAAAAGAAAACCCATCATGGAGCAATCATTTTCAAAGTAAAAAGAGCATGTATAAAAAAATGAAAATGAACAAATATCCATTGGGAAACACTTGATCTTGTATATTGCTAAAACACGAGAGGGTACATAGGATGAAGGATACCATAACTTGCATGCTACATTAAATATTTTTTCCAAAACCAAATTGGAGTTTGATGAAAACTCATATGGATAAAGTAAACGACAGCACCATTTCTTACAAACTTTAATTATTCATTAAAATTTGAACAGTATGAAACTGGAAATCACATAAGTACTAGCAAAATTAATGAGTTCAATAAAGATTTGGAAAATTCATATTAGCGCAAAGATAGATATTTTGAACCATTCATTTTGGATATGCCCGTCAAACCAGAGAAAAAGCAACCATTTCATGAAATAAATTGCTACAGTATTGCATGCTATGAAAATCTTATCAACCTAATAATCCATCAATATGCATTTTAGAGAAAGCTTAAACACTAGTTGGGCACATCTGTTAAAATAACCACACTTTTAAATTCACCTTTTGATCCAAGTTAAAGAAACTAGTAGTACATAAGAAACTGAATATCTAAAAAGAACATTGCATGCACCGTAGAATGGAGTAAGCTTTATAGCATAAAATGAAGCATAGATCTAGCTTCAACCAATATAAGCTCATAAAGGGAATAAACAAATCACATGATTTTAAGTTTGCAGAGTTCCAAACTTTAATGGCTCTGTATGAGGACCCCTTTACCTTGGAGAAAAAGGATCCACAGAGCACTAGAGCTCTATACCATCTGGTAGCAACATAATCCTAAAAACGTCCAGCAAAAAGGTCCAGAAAAATCAGCTCTTTCTATGTAACGGATGTAGACAACAATTAAAATATGAAAACATCAAAGGATAGTTGTTTTAATTGGCATACCATCCAGAATAGCGTCATAGGTGTATCATGAAATGCAACTCTAGCTAAACCAAAATCACATATTTTAAGTTTGCATTTGCCAAAATATTATTTGGTTTTAAGTCTCTATAGTAGACATTTGTGTTGCGGAATACGGCTATCGGATAGAGCAAAGTCGCAACTGATAATTTGAGAAAATAAAAATGAAGATAAAGAAGACACAAATTTTACGTAAAAAACCCTTAAATAATATAGGGTAAAAACTACGTGCAAAGGTAGAAGAATTTCACTATGAGAAAATAGGAATTACAACTTCTCTCGATCTAACAAGGAGAAAACAATGACAATTATCTCTTGATAAAAAGGAGAAAACAACTCTCAAGAAAACTCTCTAATTTCTCTAGTATTGGGAGAAAGCTAAAATGATTTGGGATGGTTTTGAAGCTAAATGGGATAGGGTATTTATAGTTGAAGCTTAAGGACTAATCTTGTAAATATCCTAAAGTACAGGGATTAAATTACAATTATCCCTTTAGCAAATTTCAACAAAAGTTGTTGTGCCTTTCTTCCAATATTTTGATGCATTTAATGCACCACCGAAAGCCACCAAGAATTGCTTAAATTTCAACAATTATTGGCTGCCAAATTGACTTTTAACAATCCCCCACTTGAAGATTTGATTAGAACAATCATATCTTCACACCATTCTTTCTATATTGTACCTTCATGTTGCTTACGTTTCTGACAGGCACTGGAGGATCGACACTAGGTAAATTTATCAGCATTGATCGCATTCGGCATGAAATATGCTATGTTGTCTTTGGTATGGATCTTCTACATATCTACCGTCCCTTCTTCCACCTTTTCACGAATGAAATGGTACTGAACTCGTATGTGCTTTGTCCTTGAACGAAATGTTGGACTCCTTGCTAAATGCAAGGCGCTTTGACTGTCACAAAACAGAGATACATACTCTTGATTGTGCCCAAGCTCCTCCAATTGCATCTTCAACCAAATTGCTTCTTTACTGGCTTGTGTAGCTGCTACATATTATGCTTCTGTTGTAGATGTAGTCATAACTGACTGCAATTTTGAAACCCAGCTTACAGCTCCACCAATATCTTTGAACACATATCCTGTTGTAGATTTGTTTTTATCCAAATCCCCTGCATAGTCAGAATCGACATACCCATTGATAAGTAAGTTTGAACCTCTGTAACATAATGCAACATTTGAGGTCCCTTTGATGTATCTCATGATCCTCTTTACTATATTCCAATGCTCTTTGCCTGGATTTGCCATGTACCGACTAACCACTCTCACTGCTTGTGCAATGTCTGGTCTTGTGCATATCATAGCGAACATTAAACTTCCCACTGCCGATGCATACGATACTCGAGACATCTACATCCTCTTTTCTTCACTGCTAGGACTCATACTGGAGGATAATTTGAAATTAATAGGAAGAGGGGTAGAAATTGGCTTACAATCTTGCATGTTGAATCGTGACAAGATCTTTTTCAAGTAATTCTTTTGTGAAAGCCAAATCTTCCTATTACTTCTGTCTCGGTGAATTTGCATCCCTAGAATCTTCTTTGCTGATCCCAAGTCCTTTATTTCAAATTCCCTAGCCAGTTGTGCCTTCAATTCTTCAATATGATCTTTGTTGGGTCATGCAATCAACATGTCATCCACATACAACAGCAATATAACAAAATTGTTATCATCAAACCTCTTGAAATAAGCACAAGGGTATGCATTAAGTCTATTGTATCCAAGGCACATAATGAAGGAATCAAATCTCTTATACTAACACCTCGGCTCCTGCTTTAGACCGTACAGAGATTTGTTCAACCTGTAAACCAAGTTCTTCTTTTGGTTTTCTTCAAAACCTTCAGGTTGGAGCATATAAATATCTTCTTCAAGATTTCCATGAAGAAAAGTTGTTTTAACATCTAGCTGCTCTAGATGCAAGTTCAATGTAGCACACATTGTCAAGACTACTCGAACTGTTGTTAGTCAAACCACAGGAGAAAAGATTTCATTGAAATTAATACATTCTTTTTGAGCATATCCTTTGACCACCAATCTTGCACGATACCTCTCAACTTGATCATCACCATTTCGCTTGATTTTGAAGACCCATTTGTTACCAATTGGCTTCCTTCCTTGTAGTAGTGACACAAGGTCCCATGTATTATTTTTATGAAGGGCTTCAATTTCTTCTTGCATCGTCATCATCCACAGTGAAGCATCTAAGCTATTTATTACCTCCTGGTATGTTGATGGCTCACCGTCCTATATTAAAAGGCAGTATGCAATATTTCCTTCTATAACATAATATGAGTGCCAATTTGGATGTCTTCTCAAACGATCTGATTGACGAGTTGTTGGAGCTTCAAAACTCTCTGGTTCTTGTTCATCATGTGTTGGTTCTGCTTCGGAAGAATCTCCTTGTTCAACCTCTTTTTCCACATGTATCTATGTAGTCTCTGACTTTTCAGTGCTATTATCTTTTTCTTTTCTTTGTAGTTTATCTTCTACAAAGATAACATCCCTGCTGATGATCACTTTGCGGGCAGTGGGATACCACAAGCGATACCCCTTTACACCATCAGCATACCCCAAGAATTTGTATTCCCTGGATTTTTTTATCCCATATCTCCTTAGATGTCTTCTTCTCCTTAATGTTTCATCTACAATTTCCACAATGAGAAATTTCTCCCACTGAACTTTTTAATATCAAATTTTGTTGCCATAGCTTCTAATACGGATAGCTCCCACTATTTCACTATCGTGAATAGTTCTCTGAAACCTTCAAAGAATGGGTAATACCTTCTTACTTTCTTATGTTGGAGGATCCGCCTTTTGGTGGCAACCACAAAGACAATAAGTAGATATTGCACACTCTAATCTAGCTCTTGATACTAATTGTTGCAAAATACGGCTATCAGATAGAGCAAAATCGCAACTGATAATTTAAGAAAATAAAAATGAAGATAAAGAAGACACAAATTTTACGTGAAAAACCCCTAAATAATATAGGGTAAAAACCACGGGCAAAAGTAGAAGAATTTCACTATGAGAAAATAGGAATTACAATTTCTCTCGATCTAACAAGGAGAAAACAATGACAATTCTTTCTTGATAAAAAAGAGAAAACAACTCTCAAGAAAACTCTCTAATTTCTCTCGTATTAGGAGAAAGCTAGAATGATTTGGGATGATTTTGAAGCTAAATGAGATAGGGTATTTATAGTTGAAGCTTAAGGACTAATCTTGTAAATACCCTAAAGTACATGGATTAAATTGCAATTATCCCTTTAGCAAATTTCAACAAAAGTTGTTGTGCCTTTCTTCCAATATTTCGGTGCATTTAATGCACCACCGAAAGCCGCCAAAAATTGCTTAAATTTCAACATTTGTTGGCCACCAAAATTGACTTTTAACAATTTGGTGCAACCAAATGATCAAATATCAGATACATTTTGCACTCTACAAATATAATCTACCCTGTCCACAGCACAAGACATCAATGGCATTGTAAAAAAATGGGAAAACAGAAAACAAAATGAAACATGAAAATAGCAGCAAGAAACATTAATGCATGCTACAAGACGCAGCTATAACCAAATATGAATATAACTTAAAGGATAAAAGGTTTGCTGAAATTTGGAAACAACCTTTGGAAACTTAAAAATAAGAAAAAATAACCTCATTGACCAAAAATGCCTTATAATATACGATTTTAACCAACTTTTTTTGGATTTTCCAAAATGACCAACTAAATCGCAATGCGATCGATAATTCGCAACGCGATCTCCGGTATCGCAAATCAGTTTCCAGATTCGTAACGTGAACTTGGACTATCGCAATGCGAACTTGGACTATCGCAATGCGAACTTCGACTATCGCAATGCGAATATGTAAATCGAAATGCGATATGTAAATCGCAATGCGATAGTCGACTATCGCATTGCGAACTTGGACTATCGCAATGCGAACTTGGGCTATCGCAATGCGAACTTCGACTATCGTAATGCGAATATGTAAATCGCAATGCGATAGTCGAAGTTCGCATTGCGATAGTCCAAGTTCGCATTGCGATAGTCGAAGTTCGCGTTGCGATAGTCCAAGTTCGCATTGCGATAGTCGACTATCTAATTGCGATAGTCCAAGTTCGCGTTGCGATTTATTCCAAATTCGTTGCGATAGTCCAAAATCGCAACGACTGGTGGTATTGCATTTGTTTCTTAAGAATTTTCTCTAAAAGATAGTATTCGCGCGGGCGTGTCGAAGACACGTATTACCACGACCACAACCACGACCCGACCCGAGACGAGACGGACGACGACGGCGGCGCGCGAGAGTCCCCCTTGTTCTCTATCACTCAACAAGGAAGTGGGAAAGCCAAGCCTTAAATACCATTCCCAATAGTGTTTCCAATACTATGTGGGATTGAGCATTACCAACACTTGTTTCCAATACAATGTGATTATTCAGGAAACAATTAACAATCATGCACCTTAAAACAACTGAATCAAAAACCAATTGCATTAGTATTATACGATTAAATATGTCATAATTAAAAGTCAATCTACAATCAATCACGATTATTGCAATTTTAAGCAAAACATTCAAAAATAATATCACTATTTAAGGCTCAATCCCACATAGTATTGGGAACAAGTGTTGGTAATGCTCAATCCCACATAGTATTAGAAACACTATTGGGAATGGTATTTAAGGCTTGGCTTTCCCACTTCCTTGTTGAGTGATAGAGAACAAAGGCGACTCTCGCGCGCCGCCGCCGCCGCCGTCCGTCTCGTATTGTCTCGTCTCGTCTCGTCTCGAGTCGTGTCGTGGTCGTGGTCGTGGTCGTGGTCGTGGTCCGTGCGAATACTATCTTTTTAGAGAAAATTCTTAAGAAACAAATGCAATACCGTCGTTACGATTTTGGATTATCGTAACGAACTTGGAATAAATCGCAATGCGAACTTGGACTATCGCAACGAATTTGGAATAAATCGCAACGCGAACTTCGACTATCGCAACGAACTTGGAATAAATCGCAACACGAACTTGGACTATCGCAACGAATTTGGAATAAATCGCAACGCAAACTTCGACTATCGCAACGAACTTGGAATAAATCGCAACGCGAACTTGGACTATCGCAACGAATTTGGAATAAATCGCAACGCGAACTTCGACTATCGCAACAAACTTGGAATAAATCGCAACGCGAACTTGGACTATCGCAATGCGAATATGTAAATCGCAATGCGATAGTCAAAGTTTGTGTTGCGAATCTGGAAACTGATTTGCGATACCGGAGATCGCGTTGCGAATTATCGATCGCATTGCGATTTAGTTGGTCATTTTGGCAAATCCAAAAAAAGTTTGTTAAAATCGTATATTATAAGGCATTTTTGGTCACTGAGGTTATTTTCTCTAAAAATAAATGGACTAGATGAAAATATTTTCCAGCAAAACTTTTACCAAATATCATTGCATAATTGGTGGAGTTTGACAAAAACTAAAAACAAACTGTAGCTAGCATTAAAAAGATCAAACATCAAAGAGCTTATTTCGGACAACTTTATATATAATTATCAAAATTGATCAACACAAATATAGCTATATACCAAGTTAAAGTCTCAGCAAAATGCAATGGAACCAATATAGACTGACAATTATCAGTGTGAATATATTTCAATGCACGAAGTAGCTGATAAAGAAAAAACTGGTAGTGTTCTCTAGTCAAGTCATCTTTAGCTTGAATAACTTGATGAAGATCTGACTCCATGAGCTCAAAAACAACATAAATATCTTTGAAGTCCCTACGCGATGGAGGCAACAATATGTGTTTAATCTCAACAAAATCTGGATGCCGTAGAAGTCAGAGCAGCTGTATCTCGCGAAGAATTTGGGCAGCATCATAAAGATGCTCAAAAATATCATGTATTTTCTTTATCACCACCTTTTCACCAGTATGGGTGTCAATTGTAGAGCACACAACACCATAACTGCCTTTTCCCATAATCTTAAATCTGATGGCATCCCCATATTCAGAGAAAAAGTCCATCTCGGTTGAACTCTGGGGGATAAAAGTACATATAAGACAAGATTGCCAAGCATATAATTTTTTTCAAAAAATACAAGGCACATAGCTCAATATGACCCGACCTCATACTTGACACATGTAACAACATGCATATCTGAATCATTCAAATTAAGCACTATCAAAAAGCACTGCATTTGGCTCAAAACAAAGATCAACATATATAATATTGGACAAAAACAAGAAAAACAAGAAAGAGTACAAAAATGTCATCAATGAAGTAACCCATCTTCAACTCATTAGTGTGTGACTGTATCTACCTGAAATAAAACAGAATAATAAAACCCCCTATAGCTAACCTACAATTTCCTTCTTTTCAATCACAATATTGCCATACAGACATTAAACTCACCGTCTAAGCATTAAACAATTACTTTCAGCTGAGGAAACCAATAATAAAAAAAGACAAATTAAAACTTTAAACGCAATTATTTATGTATATATAATCAAGTTTCAGACTGGCAGCATAGCAAAAGGTTGTAAAAGAAGACAATCTTATTGTACTACATTAACGATAAAGGAATCCAATTCCCTACTTTCTACATATATAGCGGCAGAATCCAGTTAATCAAAGCCTGGTAGAAGAGGGAAGATGCAGGGAAACTAAAAATATATAATATATTATCAGAAAAATAAAGAAAAATGGACTTAAAATGGATCAAAGAGGAGTATAAAGGCATTATTTCAATATATAACATTCCAGAAAAAGAATGAAACTCACTTATTCCAAATCAAATATGCATTAAATTTATGTTATTTTATCTCTCCCTCCCTGTATTCGAAACACATTTCACTAACTTAATTTAACCAAAGAGGAAAATATCTCAGGATAAAATCATTCCTTTTGGTGACAAGAATATCTCCCACAACCAACACGGCACAAAACACAACAATCCCATATTTTCATGTCTCACCTAACTACCCAACATAACACCTCAAATTGGTACAACAATTTGTCAATAATCACAATTGTTTTAATAATAAGACAAATAAACTCCCAAAACACAAAAAAAAAGGTAAAAAAAAAGAAATGAAAAATCACCTAATTTTTATTGGTATTAATTTTAATTTTAAATTGATATTAATTGTGATCATTTATCTTGATAATATTAATTTTGATACGCAAATTTTACTTGCTATTAATATTGATAATTAATCTTGACTTAATATAAATTTGTGTCATTAATTTAATTTGTAGCAAGTTAGCGATTATGGATGATTAAGAAAAGATTAAGAACGAGGAGATGATAAATTGTAATCTCAATGAATATGACAAAATAGATAACCCGGATAGTAAAACTTATACTGAATAAGCACAACTTGGATCTAATGTCAATGATGCTAAACAAACATACGATAACAAGACCTTTGATTACTTCATCAATGAAGATATATGGGACAAGATTGGAAAGGAACTACAAGATTATGATGAAAATGACATGGATATGTTTAAGTGGAAGCCGTTGGAGGATTGTGTTGATTTCTACTATATTTATGCAAAAGTTAAAGGTTTTGGGGTTCAAATGAGTTCAACAGTAAGGAGTTAAAGTGCAAGTCATATAAGTTCAAAGAAATAGGTTTGTCAAAAAGAGGGATTTAGACAGAAAAAGTGGAAAACTTGCCTAATAGAAAACGTGAACCAAAACCAATGAGTAGAGTTGGTTGTCAAGCTTTTATTAAATTCAAATTTAATGAGCAATGTCAATTCTGAAAAGTTGAGAAATTTCACGCATATCATTGTCATGAAATGGTAAAGCCAACACAAGTGTCATGTATCAGGTAAATAAATATGTGATTATGTTGTATTTTTGCATTACTTTTTACTATTTATTTTTAATATTATTTATAATTTGTATTACCTACTAATGATTTGGTTTTAGGTCATTTTGAAAGATCAGCGAGGCTGATAAAATCAAAATTAATACCATGTACAACTCATGAATTGCTCCAAATAGAATGATGTAAAATTTCATCAATGAAGCTGGTTCTCTTGAGAATATTAGATTTATACAAAAGGATTTATACGACTACATAGGGTCGAACTAGAAGAAGTGCAAGATGGTGATGTTGAAATAGTGATGGTGTATCTTTATGTAAAGCAAGAACTTGATCCATTATTTTTTGTGAGCCATGCGAGAGATGAACATGGAAACTTAGAGAAGTTATTATGGTGTGATGGTGTATCACGTATCGATTATAAGGGATTTGGACATGTACTTGCATTTGACACTACGTACAAGTGTAATGCATACGACGAACCATTTATAGTCTTGATTGGCATTAATCATCACCGAAATATAGTTCCATTTAGATATGTATTGGTAGTAAATGTGAAAGAAGATACTTATACGTGGGTTTTACAATAATTGATTAATGCAAGAGATGGCTACAAACCACTTACTGTTATTACCGATGGAGATAAAGCCATGGCAAATGCCATTGCTCAAGTTCTCCTAGAGGTGAACCATAGATTATATTTATGAAATCTTATGAGGAATGCGAAATCAAATGGTAATAAACAATTTCACGATGAATTTATGAGGTGTGTTGACAAGTGTAGAACATTAAAAATTTTTGAAGAGGCTTGGAGTGAATTAGTTTATAAGAATAAATTTGAAAATATGAGACAGGTAAAAGAATTATGCGAGACTAAAGAAAAATGGGTAGAAGCATATATACGAGGATACTTTTATGCAAGTGACTTTTTTTATATCTTAAAAATACTTTAATTATAGTTGAATTCACTTTATATTCTCTGTTATTTATTTTATTTGATGAAAACTATTATTTTTTTATGTGCAACAATAAGAACTACTCAACGGTGTGAATAAATGCATAGAACACTTAAAACTTTGTTGGACAAAAAGGTAATGTTGTATTGTTTTGTTACATATTATCATTAGGAACTCCAATCTTTAAGGTGGGAGGAAGGTCATCAAGACTACAAAACAACAGATGAACAACTATATTGTGATGGTGTATTGAAGACTTTGAAAACTTATACGGCACAAGTGTATACAAGGATTTGTTTTGCTAGTTTGTGCAAGGAAATATCATATGAGGGTTATTATTTGGTCAAAAGTAGTATATAGAGTAATGGACATGTAACAACCCGAAAATTTAAAAATAATATTTAGTTAAAATTTGAGTTTTTAATTGCAAAAATTGATAAATTTTGGGGACTAAATTGAAAGATTTTAAAACTTGTAACTTATTTTAGACTTAAAAAAATTCAGAGACCAAGCCCTGAATTTACCCAAAAAAAGTTGGTGAGGTTTGGTATTATATACTGCAATTGGTTTCTGATTTTTCAGAAACCAATTGCTCCCAAATTGCTTTTAAAATTCCTTCCCCCAACGTCAACTTCCGACAACGATCCCGACGCCATCCGAATTTCGATCGTCGTTTTGAAACAACCATCGTGTTCGTTATCGAGTCAGGAACAATTCCCTTAAATTAATTGAGGTGAAACACTGCCAAACGTCGGGAATTTCAATTCAAAGTCTCGACGTCTTTTTTTAGCATAATCGTCGAGAAAATCTTAAATTCACCGCCGATCGGTACTTCGTTTTGGACACCTCTCGTACCATCGTGTTCCTTGTTCCATTCTGAGTCCACCAGTGTCATTCTTTTCTACGACGGCGACGGCGCGTGTGGAGGTGAATCGGTCAAAGTTTCCGATTTGTTGAAATCGAGCTCTCCGCCGTTCAAATATTTGAACTGAGCTTTGTAAGTATCTCGAAATCGCTCAAAATAATTTTTAGGAATTGTTCCGTGACTTTTACGCTGCTGGAAGAGCCCTCACGCGCCCCCACGCGCCGCCACTACACGTGGGGAAGATTAATATGATCGGTTTGACAGGTTTTTCAAAGGGTTTGACCGGTTCCGACCCGACCCATTGACCCGACCTAACTCGTTGACCCAACCCGACCCTACCCGTTGACCGTTAACCGTTGACCGAGTGACATTTTAGTAATTATTTTGAAACTGGTGACATATTGGGAATTAATTCGAAAAGGGTGCTATTTTTGTAAATTTTTAGAAGAAAAATGCTATTTTCGTAATTTTTGAAAAAAATGACATTTTAGTAAATATATTGAAAATGGTGCTATATTGGTCATTAATTTTAAAATGGTGATATTTTTGTAATTTTGTAAAAAAAATATATATACAAATTAATTTCGTAAAATGGTTGATCACTTTTGACCAGAACTTTGACCGACTATTAAACAGTCGTTAATCTTTTCGAGAATATCTATCATGACATGTTTTGACGTTCTGAATTCGTTTTTGGGGTTCTTTTTACCAAACTCGAACCCGAAAGTCTCCAAATCGTCAGTCAAACCTGTTGACTTTGATTTTGACCAAGAATTCAAAATTTCGGAAGGTTATATATAATCATTTTCGATGTTCTGAATCCGATTCCGAAGTCCGTTTTGCAAAATTCTGACCCGAAATTTCCGAATCGAGCTTGTAAACCCAAAAGGCTTAATATTTTAATATTTTGATTATTTATTTGAGATTTGGTTAAGGAATTGATTCAATAAAAATATTTTATGAATGTACTCGTGTTTCTCCTGAGCAAAGATCAGTTAGGTCTGGTCTTGTCCATTCGTTAGATCAGCCTGAACCGCGTACTACGAGAATTACCCGTAGGTTTCCGTATATTATTTAAATAATAGTTAGATTATTTATATTAGGATTCCAATATGGATTTTTCCAATTCGTAGGATCTAGCGCTGCAGCAGAGCGTGATCGACAAACCCAGTAATAAGCTTCCCTATCTGATTTCTCATACTGTTATAGGTGTATTTCCCGACAGTATTACACTAGTAATGTTTAAAATATATATTTGAATATTGTGTACCTGATATTTGATTTACTGTATATTTCTGATATGATTTCTGGTTACGATATTTTATACCGATTCTCTGAATACTGATTATCCGATATTTGAATTTCTGTATACTACTAATTTGTCTTCTGATTTCCGTATTTCTGTATATGATTTCCAAATATGAACACTTTTATGTTTTAAAGAATTAATCATGGTTTTCATTCAAATACATTCACGAACATTTCTGTCATTGGGGTGGGGATATTGTGGAAGGAAGTATATCTGCAGGTTCCTTGGCTGTGTGCTCAGGGCCTTACTGGTTGTGTGGGATGTGTGTATGGTTTTGGGGAACCTACACAAACAGATTGTGAAAGGATGGGGTAGTGTTCAAGTTTTCAAAACATATTGCATAAACAAAATTTTATTGTAATATTTTAATTGTATATTTTTATACACTGTATGGAGCACACTGGGCTTTTTAGCTCATTCTGTAGTTTTTACCCTTTTTCAGATAACAACAGACCATAAACTATCAGATTTGACATCAGGGGAGATCAACTACTTATTTTGTACGAACTTATATCTCTATATGTTTTTCACTTATGTTTGGTGACATATATTTGCTATCGTTTTGGATATATCTGTATTATTAACATTTTGTTTTGTATTATATCTAATGTATTGTAAGATATTTTAAAGAAACAAAATCTTTGAATGGGATATGTGACCACTTAGGTTATGGTCTAAATTACAGACCGGGTCTGGGGGGTTACATTTGGTGGTATTAGAGCTTTCGGTTTTAAACACTCGAACTGTATATGGGTCCTAAACTTTGGATTTTTAAGAAATTTTGAAGAAAAAAATGTCACCTTATTTTATGATTTAAAAGTTTCTCGAGATCCCTGATGTTAATCTGACATATGTTTCAAATTCTTTCTGTAGAGCCTTATAGATCCAACGATGAGTGCTGCTAGAGGTCGTAGGACAGGACGTGGTCTTGGTCGAGGACGAGTCACTCGACCTTCTGTTACGATAGATGATCCGATGTCACCACGTGATCCTTCTGTTCCGTAAATAAATCCGATCCTTTCTCATAATGATCAGTTTACTCTCGTCACTGGAGATGAAGATACTGACATGAACGAAGACGCCATTAATAGAGCTATATTTCGCATGTTTCAGAGAGTTGCCAAAGCCCCTAGTAATATGACTGCGATTGAGATTTCAAATTCCTTGGTAGCTGCTGGTGTAGTTCCATTCGAGGGTATTACTGGTGGACCTCCGACAGACGCTGAGTATTGGTTGGAGGACATAGAGAGGATTATGGATGAGATGGATCTCAGACCTGAGCAGAAGTTGAAAGTGGTCCTAACTATGTTGAAGAAAGAGAGCTTCAAATGGTGGCAATCGATTTCTGGTAGTATCCCAAGAAACCAGTTAACATGGGATCTTTTTAAGACACGTTTCCGGAGTCGCTATATTGGGGAGAGATATCTACAGGAGCGACGCCAGGAGTTTCAGGATCTGAAGCAGGGTAATATGTCTATTATGGACTACGAGGTGGAATTCATTCGATTGAGCCGATATGCCCCCGGACTTGTTAACACAGAGGTAGATAGATGCTTGAGGTTTGAGAATGGACTCACGTATGAAATCAGGAGCCGAGTTGCTACCCACCGGGAGAGAAATTTTGATGCATTGGTTTGAGATAGCCAAGACTGCTGAGGAAATAGAGTGATTGGGTTGGAGCACATGAGAGACAGTGATCGAGCTCAAACCCGATTTAGGAGGCCTTCTTGTTCTATTGATTCTTCTGCACATCCTACCAAGAGAGGCAGAAGTGATTCCTTTCAGAGAGGCAGTGCGAGTATCAGACCTGTTGCATCTGGTTCTTCAGCTGTTCAGCCTTCTAGACATGATGGATCTTCTAGGTCGCAACCTTTGCATATATGTAAGCATTGTGGGAAATCTCATTTTGGGGAATGCAAGAAGAAATTGGGTATATGTTTTAGATGTGGTTCAGGTGACCATATGGTAAAGGATTGTCCAGAGCTAGCTTATACAGTTCAGACACCAGCTCGTATTCCCGCTCGTACTCAGAGTACTGTTCAGACTCCTGCAGGTAGTCGTACTCAGGAGAGATCATCGGGATCAGCTAGTAGAGGTCGAGCATCTCAGAGTAGGGGTCCAGTCAAATCTGAGGCCAGACAGCCTGCATTGGTTTACACTGCCAGACTTCGACAAGATCGTGATGGGCCTAATGTGACTGCATGTACTGTTACTATTCATTCAGTTCCATACTTTGCATTGTTTGATAGTGGCTCTACCAATTCCTATGTATCGCATTCCGTTTCTTAGGGTTTAAATATTCCTGTTGAGAATACTGAGCATTTGGTGATAGTTCAAAGTCCCTTAGGCAAGTCCATTGTGTTGGATCATATTTATAGAGAGTGCCCTATTGAGATCAATGGAGAGATTTTTCTGGATGACCTGATGGACTTGCCTTTGGAAGAGTTTGATTTGATTCTCGGCGTAGATTGGTTGGACAAACATCGAGTAAATATTGATTTTTGAAACTAGGAGAGCTGTTCTGAAGACCCCGGATAATCGAAAGATTGTAATGATCGGAGAACGCCATGGATTTCTGACGAATGTTGTGTCTGCTTTGGTAGCTGAGAAGATGATCAGGAAAGGTTCTGAGGCGTTTCTTGCTTATATATTGGATACTAGGAGTTCTTAATCTCATATTGAAGGCATTCGGATTGTCAAAGAATTTTCTGATGTTTTTCCCAGGGAATTACCTGGATTACCTCCGGATAGAGAAGTCGAGTTTGAGATTGAAGTCTATTCTAATTCTACTCCGGTTTCAATGGCTCCTTATCGTATGGCCCCAAAAGAGCTTAAAGAACTGAAAGTCCAACTCCATGAGTTGTTGGACAGGGGATTTATCCGACCCAGTGTATCACTGTGGGGAGCCCCAGTTCTCTTTGTCAAGAAGAAAGATGGGACTTTGAGACTTTGTATTGATTATAGGAAACTGAACAAGCTCACAGTTAAAAACAAATATCCTCTGCCCAGGATCGATGATCTATTTGACCAATTTCGAGGGGCTTCTATCTTTTCAAAAATAGACTTGAGGTCTGGTTATTATCAACTCAAAGTGAAAGACTCAGATATTCCGAAGACTGCTTTCCGTACCCGGTATGGGCATTATGAATTTTTAGTGATATCATTCGGGTTGACAAATGCCCCTGCTGCATTTATGGATCTGATGCATAGGGTGTTTCGACCTTATTTGGACCAGTTTGTTGTTGTGTTCATTGATGACATACTGGTGTATTCTATAAGTGAAGCAGAACATGAGGAGCATTTAAAGATTGTTCTACAGACTTTAAGGAAAAATAAGCTATACGCTAAGTTGAGCAAGTGTGAGTTTTGGCTCAACGAAGTGACTTTTCTTGGACATATTGTTTCTGCTGATGGTATTCAGGTGGATCCAAGCAAAGTGGAGGCTATTCTGAACTGGAAGTAACCCATGAATGTTTCTGAGATCCGTAGTTTCTTGGGTTTAGCTGGTTACTACCATCATTTCGTTGAGGGGTTCTCCCTTATTGCAGCTCATCTGACGAAACTAAGATGTTCCATTTGTCTGGTCTGAGAACCAACAAGCTAGCTTTGAGAAACTGAAGATTGTTCTAACTCAAGCCCCAGTACTGATTCAGCCTGAATCTGGGAAAGATTTTTCTGTCTACAGTGATGCTTCTCACTCTAGATTAGGATGTGTTTTGATGCAAGATAGGAAGGTTGTCGCTTATGCTTCGCGTCAATTAAAGCCGCATGAGCGTAACTATCCTATTCACGATCTAGAGTTAGCTGTCGTGGTTTTTACTTTAAAGATCTGGAGACATTACCTATACGGAGAAAAGTGTTATATTTATACTGATCATAAGAGTCTGAAGTATCTGCTTACTCAGAAAGAATTGAATTTGAGACAGCGTCGTTGGTTGGAGCTTCTAAAGGACTATGATTTAGAGATAGAATATCATCCAGGGAAGGCTAATGTAGTGGCAGACGCCTTGAGCCGTAAGGCGATATCAGATCTCAGAGCCTTATTCGCCAACTTGAGTTTATTTGATGATAATAGTCTGTTAGCATAGTTGCAGGTTAAACCTACTTTGGCCGAGGAGATTAAGACCAAACAACTTCTGGATAGCTCATTGCTTTCCATTATTGAGCAAGTTAAGCAAGGATCGAGTTCGGAGTATTGATAACTCCGTAAAAAGGCTATTTTTAAGGCCTTTTCAACTTAAGTTATTGTTTGTTTAAGGGTATATATAGGTCATTTTAGATGTATGTAGCTGTATATAATTGCATTTTTGGTGGTTATGTTATTTTATTTTATTAAGGTGCTATATGAAAAGGAAGGTGTGATTTTTAGTATGTGCAGGAAATAACAAGCAAAATAGGCGAGCTGGAAAGTAATGCCGCGGCATCACAAGTTGCTGAAGCAGATTAAAATGCCTTGGCATTTCTGGCACAGAAAACGACAAAAATATACAGATGTATGTGGACAGCTGGCTCTGCACGTGAAATGATGGCTGTAACAGCCTGCTAGGGGACCACTGACACCTGGAGGATAAGGTTCATGCACAACATGTGATTCTAGGGGTATGAGGGGTATTTTGCACCCAACAATATCCCAACAACCTCATCATTACCCGTAGATATTTTTTATATATTACACCTCACAAGAAAGAGAGTGTGTGGAAGAAATGAGACGCATATTGTAGCAGAAAAATCATATTTTTATTTTCCCTTTTCCTTTCTTCTTCCTTGGGTTTTCTTCCATTGATAAAGCTTCAAGGAGTGGCGAGCTAGGCGCCGAGAGGAGCTAGCAAGCTAAGGCAGTTCGTGGTGGACGAGGAGACCTCCGGTGGCGCGTGTCGAAGGCTCTTTCTCACTTCCCTTTGCTGTTATTTTATTTGTGGGTTGTTGGAACGAATATTTTGTGGATTTTTCTATGGATATTTCGAACCCCACCATGAACTAACTTATTTGGTGGTGTTGGTTTAATGGATGTTTTAACTTTATTTTAATGGTATATTTAAGTTTATTTTGGTTCTTTATTTGCTTTGTTTATGAATGCTTCACCATCTAGGCTTGTAAGAGGCATGGAAATGTCCATTTCTTAGATGAAGGTTAGGTGTTCGGAAGAATCCTAAGCTAAAAATACTTGTAAGTATTCGGAAGAAACGCAAGACAAGATCCTCATAAGCAATGGGTTATGGTATTTTCAAGGGGCTTTGAACCGGCCTAGGAATATTATAACCTAATCCCTTAGATCTCGGAAGAGACTAGGATAGGATTTCAACGACTAAAAAGGGTGTCTTTATCAATAGGGTAGGCTGTCCAACATCGTTGAGTGAGAGCAGATGCCTTGGCATCCTATTCTGTTAGGTTCATGTGAGAACATTTTAGGAAAGCCCTGTCGAGTAAGTGAAGTCCAGAAAACTTAAATATACTTGAGAAATAAGTTTAGCATCCTTAGATCAATCCCTACCATTCATTCCATTGAAAGTTTGTCACGTGAGGATTATCTTCTTTTTATTTTATTTTTTATTTATTTACTGTTTTTTACCAATTTCCTTTGTCATGACATTTCCTTTTGTTACTCATACACATTTCATTTGCTTCAACATAATCATTTGTGAATACCATTAGCTATACTTAATTACTTTAGAATAGTGCATAAACTTTACTCAATATCCTTCCAATCCCTGTGGAGACGATACTCACTCATCACTTTATTACTTGAGCGATTGTGTATACTTGCACATTATTTGCGTATATTTTATAGTACTCACAACACGCGAACAAGTTTTTGGCGCCGTTGCCGGGATTGGCAATTGATGATGTTGAGTTTAGTTGTTGCACCGTTTTATTTATTTTCTTTGTACATAGTTACTTGTTTTTGTGTTTACCTTTTTCAGGCGTTACGTTGTCGCATGACACGTAAAAGACCCAAAGAACCATTATTTCATATAGAACCTGAGGCTCATGTTGTTCAAAATCAAGTGAAGGATCCTGCAGTTCTAAATGCCACGACAATTCCAAATGCTAGGAATGTTGCTCGACCACAAACTATTAGAGATTACTTATCTCCCACCTTAGATGACCTACAACCTGCTATTATACCTCCCAAGATTCAGGCAACCCAATTCGAGCTCAAACCAGTTATATTCGACATGTTGGACTTGATTGGAAAGTTTGGTGGTGCTCCTTATGAGGATGCAAGGCAACATGTTCGAGAATTTTTGGAGGTCTGTGACTCCTTTCGACAAGAAGGTGTGCATGAAGATGTGCTGAAATTGAAGTTATTTTCATATTCTTTGAAAGATGATGCCAGGGCATGGTTCAATGGATTACCTTCCGGCTCTATAAGGTCTTGGAATGAATTGTGCAAAAAAATTTTGCTACGGCATAATCCACCGAATATGAAAAACCATCTTAGGAATGCCATATCATCTTTTCACCAAGCTGATGATGAGTCAATGTATGAGTGTTGGGATCCCTACAAAGAATTGCTTCGCAAATGTACCAACCATGGATTCCACGACTGGACTCAAGTCGTGATGTTCTACAATGGAGCCAATCACCCACGAGGATGATGCTAGATGCCTGGACAAAGGCACTTTGCTTGACTAATCACCTGAAGAGGCTTTTGGCATTCTTGATCGAATTGCTAACCATGATTACCAATTTCCCTCTTCAAGGTTTGAAACTATAAGGAAGGCATCTGGGACATTCAAGTTGGAAGCTGAAGATTTAGTGTCGGCCCAACTCTCTACCATCACCAATATGTTGAAGAATTTGCAACATTCTAATGAGGTGAAAGAAGTGAATGTTGATAGCTTGGCATGTCTGTTATGCCAAGGCAATCACCATGAATATGAATGCCCGAACAATCAAAAGTCCATCAACTATGTGGGAAGCTTCAATGGATGGAGTCAGCAGCCCAACTTCTCATGGGAAAATCAAGGAGCTTGTAATGTCATTCATCTCGCTCAGCAGCAGTATATGGATGAGCCCCCGGCCTTACGAATGAATATGCCATGGCATACTTTTAAGGGGACAACATCTTCTCTAGAGGCCACTATGCAAGACTTTATGGCAACTACAAAGGCTCTATTACATGATCACGACACATCTATTAAGATTCAAGAAGAAGTATTACAAAGTCCTGGAGCATTGTTGCAAAGTCATAATTTGTCTTTGAGAGCTTTGGAAATGCAAGTGGATCAAATTGCCACGGCATTACAAGAATACCAACCAGACAGATTGCCTAATGATACTGAAGTCACTAAGGATAAAGGCAGTGAGCAATTTAGTACATTCACCTCAGGGAGTGGCACCCAGATTTACAAAGATGCTAAGTTTGGGGGGGAAACACTCAAAGAACCTAACTATGAGATTGTGCATGAAGAATCTCAATTGCAAGAGGACTTACATTCGTTGGAGAACAAAGTTGAAGGTTCAATGAGTAAACCCAATGATGGCAGGCAAAATAATGCCACGGTAAACGAAAAACCCCCACTAGCAAAAGTTGATGACCAAAGGGAAGCTGCAGAATTATGCCACGACAATTTTGTAGGCACTTGTGAGTACTTGAAGCTCGATGAAGAAGACAAAGATGAGCTTAAGCATATTTCAAAGGAGACGGGTCAGTCTAGCTTACTTATAGTTAGACCAGGTATGAAATCTGAACCTGTGGATTTCATTGAATTTACTCATCCTAAACCCCAAGTAGCTGCCCATTTTTCTAGGCTAGAAATTGTTAAAGCACTAAGGAATAAAATGGAGAAACAATTCCCTGATGAGAAATTATTATTTGCCACGGCATTGTCGTGGTACGCTGACATTGTCAATTTTCTCGTTAATGGTGTTTTGCTTCCTTACTTGAATAGCCAGGGCAAGAACAGATTGATGCAGGATGATGACCCCTACTTCTTGAACGAATTTGCTGCCCAAGCAATTAAAAGATGTCACGGCAACGGGGAGAAAAAAAGAGAGGACTACTGTAAAGGTCCTACAAATCGGGTTCTATAGACTTACACTGAAGGTGGCGCTGTTATATATGTGGAGCATTTTGGTCTATACTGGTGCTCCAATCGAACGCGACAAAAATGCCATAATAATTCATGTTTTGGAGTTTGCATCCCTTGAACCCTTTTTAATTTATGTTTTAGAAGTTTTATTTTGTCGTGAGTGTTTGTTTGTTTATTTTTATTTGTTTTATTTTTTTAGTTTTAATTTTAATATTATTTTTTTAGGACAAAGGGTGTTTTGAAGGATGAATATGATGAAATCTCACGAGGGAACTTCACAGTCTGCTGCAAACCAATATGCCATGACAAATCTAGATGTAATTGAGGCTCTAACAAGACGCAGTCGTGGCACCTGTTCACAAGGAGATGCTCCCACATTGGGCTTATAATCTTCTAGTCATTCTGGACGAGATCTTGCCATCATTTGAGGATGCCACGACATTTGTAAATGTCACTCAGCAAGACAATACACCCAAACCAGAGGATGCTAACCCAGTCAGCATGGACTAGATGACGTCTGAAGTCATCTGTTGGGCGTATGGAGACCTCAACATCTAAGAACACTGAAGGCCCTAGCACACCAGCTGCTGAACCCAGTTCTGATCCTGACAAAAGCCCCACATCACTGAGGAAGTGCACCAGACGCAATACTACTAGCACTGCCAGCGCGACTCCACCACCATCTTAGGAAGACAAGGTACCTTGCATGGAATTGCATCGCATCACATAGCATGTAGTCTAGTTTAACTTAGTTTTTATTCAGCATTGAGGACAATGCTTCTCTCAAGTTTGGGGGAGGTAGTGTTCTTTGTAGAACATGTGTGCATGATAATATTAGCATAATGTTATGCCATGGCATCAGTAAATGGTAGGATAGTTAGATGAAATGTTTTGATGATACCTGATGAAGATGAACTTTTTAGGCTAGAAATTGAATGTAAATGACTATTGAGAATGATAGAACTGACTCTAGGGCTTGATGATTTGTGAATTATTATTACATGATTTGTATGTTCTCTATACTTAATGAACTTACAAAATTTTTATGAAAGAACTCTGGTTAGCCTTGGCATTAAAATATGGTATTATGCTTAAATGATAAATCAATTAAAAAAAAACTCCCTTATCTCTGAATTTTGTTTAATCGTGAATAAATGCTTCAGCATAGCTGTAGAGGGACACTCCTCTTTGTCGTGGCATTGCCTGGAACTCTCTTTAATAAATGGCAGCCACGTGCATACGAGTGAATGAAAGTAGTCACGGGATGACTCTGTCTGACTAGCTTGGGGGTGGAAGGTATGCTCCCTTTCACCTAGAGTGTGGGATGGTAGGTGTGATGAGCTGACTCCCTTCGTAGCAGTGTAAAAAAAAGTGAAAAAAATAAGAAAACAAATGTGTAGTAAGTGAAAAGAGAGTATAAATGTGCTTAATGAATGAGTTAATGCCGTGGCAAAACTAGGGAACTCAATTAGAAATTGCCTAAATTCGTTAAGTATAGATTAGATACAATAAATCACATACACAACACCATGAAGAATCTTGACCTAGGGAAAAGTACTTGAATTCTTGATATGTCTAGCATGTAGAAGCCGATTTTTCTGAGGGTTGAAATTCAATTTTTGTCTTGTTGTCCTACTGTTGAAATTGCCATGACATTTTGATTGTGTTAATTGTTATCCATTGCTTGTTATCCATTGCTTGAGGACAATCAATAGTTTAAGTTTGGGGGGTGTGATAACTCCGTAAAAAGACTATTTTTAAGGCCTTTTCAACTTAAGTTATTGTTTGTTTAAGGGTACATATAGGTCATTTTAGATGTATGTAGCTGCATATAATTGCATTTTTGGTGGTTATGTTATTTTATTTTATTAAGGTGCTATATGAAGAGGAATGTGTGGTTTTTATTATGTGCAGGAAATAATAAGCAAAATAGGCGAGCTGGGAAGTAATGTCGCGGCATCACACGTTGATGAAGCAGATTGTATGTGGACAGCTGGCTCTGCACGTGAAATGATGGCTGTAACAGCCTGCTAGGGGACCACTGACACCTGGAGGATAAGGTTCATGCACAACATGTGATTCTAGGGGTATTAGGGGTATTTTACACCCAACAATATCCCAACAACCTCATCATTACCCGTAGATATTTTTTATATATTACACCTCACAAGAAAGAGAGTGTGTGGAAGAAATGAGACGCATATTGTAGCAGAAAAATCATATTTTTATTTTCCCTTTTCCTTTCTTCTTCCTTGGGTTTTCCTCCATTGATAAAGCTTCAAGGAGTGGCGAGCTAGGCGCCAAGAGGAGCTAGCAAGCTAAGGCGGTTCGTGGTGGCCGAGGAGACCTCTGGTGGCGCGCGTTGAAGGCTCTTTCTCACTTCCCTTTGCTGTTATTTTATTTATTTTATTTGTGGGTTGTTGGAACGAATATTTTTGTGGATTTTTCTATGGATATTTCGAACCCCACCATGAACTAACTTATTTGGTGGTGTTGGTTTAATGGATGTTTTAACTTTTTTTTAATGGTATATTTAAGTTTATTTTGGTTCTTTATTTGCTTTGTTTATGAATGCTTCACCATATAGGCTTGTAAGAGGCATGGAAATGTCCATTTCTTAGATGAAGGTTAGGTGTTTGGAAGAATCCTAAGCTAAAAATACTTGTAAGTATTCAGAAGAAACGCAAGACAAAATCCTCATAAGCAATGGGTTATGGTATTTTCAAGGGGATTTGAACCGGCCTAGGAATATTATAACCTAATCCCTTAGATCTCGGAAGAGACTAGGATAGGATTTCAACGACTAAAAAGGGTGTCTTTATTAATAGGGTAGGCTGTCCAACATCGTTGAGTGAGAGCAGATGCCTTGGCATCCTATTCTGTTAGGTTCCTGTGAGAACATTTTAGGAAAGCCCTGTCGAGTAAGTGAAGTCCAGAAAACTTAAATATACTTGAGAAATAAGTTTAGCATCCTTAGATCAATCCCTACCATTCATTCCATTGAAAGCTTGTCACGTGAGGATTATCTTCTTTTTATTTTATTTTTTATTTATTTACTATTTTTTACCATTTTCCTTTGCCATGACATTTCCTTTTGTTACTCATACACATTTCATTTGCTTCAACATAATCATTTGTGAATACCATTAGCTATACTTAATTACTTTAGAATAGTGCATAAACTTTACTCAATATCCTTCCAATCCCTGTAGAGACGATACTCACTCATCACTTTATTACTTGAGCGATTGTGTATACTTGCACATTATTTGCGTATATTTTATAGTACTCACAACACGCGAACAAGTATACTGTGGATTAGGATGGTATTTTTTGTTTTCACGGTTGTTACTGCGTCCCTAAAGATGATGAGTTGAGACGAGTTATTCTTCAGGAGGCTCATATTAGTCCTTATACTATGCATCCTGACGGAGACAAAATGTACAATTATCTCAAAGAACGCTACTTTTGGACTGGTATGAAGAAAAATATTTCAGATTTTGTGGCGAGGTGTTTGACTTGTCAGCAGGTTAAGGCAGAGCACCAGAATCCATCTGGATTGTTACAGTCAATTAAGATTCCTGAGTGGAAATGGGAGCGCATTACGATGGACTTCATTACTGGTCTTCCTCTGACTCCTTCCAAAAAGGATTCTATCTGTGTGATTGTTGATCGACTCACCAAGTCAGCGCACTTTATCCCTATTCTAGTTAATTATTCTCTGGACAAACTAGCTAAGTTGTACATTTCTGAGATCGTTAGACTTCATGGTGTTCCGTTGTCTATTATATCTGATCGAGATCCGAGATTCACTTCTAGGTTCTGGAAAGCTTTGCACGAGGCTCTAGTTACTCGTTTGAATTTCAGTACAGCTTTTCATCCTCAAACTGATGGACAGTCTGAGAGAGTTATTCAGGTGTTGGAGGATATGTTACGGGGTTGTGTGATTGATTTCCGTGGTAGTTGGGAAGATTTCTTGCCATTAGCTGAGTTTGCTTACAATAATAGTTATCAGGCGAGTATTCGCATGGCACCGTACGAGGCTCTGTATGGACGTAGATATCGTACTCCTATATGTTGGACAGAGTTACATGATAGAAAAATTTTGGGTCCAGACTTGGTTTGAGAGACAGAAGATACTGTCAGATTGATCTGTGATCGCATGAAAGAGGCATTTGATAGGCAAAAATCATACGCAGATAAGCGACGTAAGGATATCGAGTTTGAGGTTGGAGATCATGTTTTTCTCAAAGTATCTCCATGGAAGAAAGTATTGAGATTTGGACGTAAGGGTAAGCTGAGTCCGCGATTTATTAGGCTGTATCGTATTTTGAAGAAAGTTGGACCTGTTGCTTATCAGCTTGAGTTGCCTCCCCAGCTTAGTCGTATTCATGATGTTTTTCATGTGTCTATGTTGAGGCGATACCGTCCAGATCCAGATCACATCATTCAAGTTGATGAGGTAGAGCTAAGACCTAATTTGTCATATAAGGAGGAGCCTGTTCATGTTTTAGAGTGGGATGAGCGAGTTCTTCGGAATATGCATATTCAAATGGTCAAAGTTCAATGGAGTAATCTTAGCTCCTCAGAAGCTAGGTGGGAGACATTGGAGTAAATGGAGGTTCAATTTCCGCATCTATTTTCATAAGGTAAATTTCGAGGACGAAATTTCTTGTAGAGGGGGAGAATTGTAACAACCCGGAATTTTGAAAATAATATTTAGTTGAAATTTGAGTTTTAAATTACGAAAATTGATAAATTTTGGGGACTAAATTAAAAGATTTTAAAACTTGTAGTTTATTTTTAGAGGTAAAGAAAATTCAGAGACTAAGCCCTGAATTTATCCAAGAAAAATTGGTGAGGTTTGGTATTATATACGGCAATTGGTTTCTGAAAAATCAGAAATCAATTGCTCCCAAATTGCTTTTCAATTTCCTTCCCCCAACGTAAACTTCCGACAACGATCTCGACGCCATCCGAATTTCAATCGTCGTTTTGAAACAACCATTGTGTTCGTTATCGAGTCAGGAACAATTCCCTTAAATTAATTGAGGTGAAACGTTGCCAAACGCCGGGAATTTCAAGTCAAAGTCTCGACTTTTTTTAGCATAATCGTCGAGAAAATCTCAAATTCATCGTCGATCGTTGCTCCGTTTTCGACACCTCCCGTACCATCATTTTCTTGTGCCGTTCCGAGTCCACCGGTGTCCTTCTTTTCTCCGGCGGCGGCGGCATTAGTGGAGGTGAAGCGGTCAAAGTTTCCGATTTGTTGAAATCGAGCCCTCCGCCGTTCAAAAATTTGAACCGAGCTTTGTAAGTATCTCGAAATCACTCAAAATAATTTTTAGGAATTTTTCCGTGAATTTTACGCTGCTGGAAGAGCCCTCATGCGCTCCCACGCGCCGCCACTGTGCGTGAGGAAGATCAATATGACCGATTTTACCGGTTTTTCAAAGGGTTTGACCGGTTTTACCGGTTCCGACCTGACCCGTTAACCGTTGATCGTTAACCGTTGATCGAGTGATATTTTAGTAATTATTTTGAAACTGGTGACATATTGGGAATTAATTCGAAAAGGTGCTATTTTTGTAAATTTTAAAAATGCTATTTTCGTAATTTTTGAAAAATGACATATTAGTAAATATATTAAAAATGGTGCTATATTGGTAATTAATTTTAAAATGGTGATATTTTCGTATTTTTGTAAAACAAATATATATACATATTAATTTCGTAAAATGGTTGACCACTTGAACTTTGACCGACTATTAAGCAGCCGTTAATCTTTTCCGAGAATATCTATCATGACATGTTTTGACGTTATGAATTCGTTTTTTGGGTCCTTTTTACCAAACTCGAACCCGAAAGTCTCCAAATCGTCAGTCAAACCTGTTGACTTTGATTTTGACCAAGAATTCAAAATTTCGGAAGGTCATTTTTAATCATTTTCGACATTCTGAATCCGATTCCGAAGTCTGTTTTGCAAAATTCTGACCCGAAAATTCCGAATCGAGCTTGTAAACCCAAAAATCTTAATATTTTACTATTTTGATTATTTATTTGAGAATTGGTTAAGGAATTGATTCAATAAAAATATTTTATGAAGGTACTCGTGTTTCATCTGAGCAAAGATCAGTTAGGTCTGGTCTTGTCCATTCGTTAGATCAGCCTGAACCGTGTACTACGAGAATTACCCGTAGGTTTCCGTATATTATTTAAATAATAGTTAGATTATTTATATTATGATTCAAATATGGATTTTTCTAATTCGTAGGATCTAGCGCTATAGCAGAGCGTGATCGACAAACCCAGTTATAAGCTTCCCTATCTGATTTCTCATACTGTTACAGGTGTGTTTCCCGATAGCGTTACATTAGTAATGTTTAAAATATATATATATGAATATTGTGTACCTGATATATGATTTACTGTATATTTCTGATATGATTTTTGGTTACGATATTTTATACCGATTCTCTGAATACTTATTATCCGATATCTGAATTTCTGTATACTACTAATTTGTCTTCTGATTTCCGTATTTCTGTATATGATTTCCAAATATGAACACTTTTATGTTTTAAAGAATTAATCATGGTTTTCATTCAAATACATTCATGAACATTTATGTCATGGGGGGATATTGTGGAAGGAAGTATATCTGCAGGTTCCTTGGCTGTGTGCTCAGGGCCTTACTGGTTGTGTGGGATAGGTGTATGGTTCTGGGGAACCTACACAAACAAATTGTGAAAGGATGGGGGTAGTGTTCATGTTTTCAAAATATATTGCATAAACAAAAATTTTATTGTAATATTTTAATTGTATATTTTTATACACTGTATGGAGCACACTGGGCTTTTTAGCTCATTCTGTAGTTTTTACCCTTTTTCAGATAACAGCAGACCATAAACTATCAGATTTGGCATCAAGGGAGATCAACTACTTATTTTGTACGAACTTATATCTCTATATGTTTTTCAGTTATGTTTGGTGACATGTATTTGCCATCGTTTTGGATATATATGTATTATTAACATTTTGTTATGTATTATATCTAATGTATTGTAAGATATTTTAAAGAAAAAAAATCTCTGAATGGGATATGTGAACACTTAGGTTTGGGTCTAAATTACAGACCCGGTCTGGGGGGTTACAGGACATGTGTGCTATTGGCTAGAGCATGCTGAAAAATAAAAGGTATGGTATCTTATAATTAAGGATGTCACTCACGATACAATGCATTGTTGTTGTATGAAGTTGGAGTCTGTTGGATTTCCATGTAGACATATGTTGATGTGCTGAAATATGAAAATACGAAGGAAATACCTCAAGGATGTATCATGAAACGTTGGACAATTTATGCAAAGAAAGATGTTGGATTACAAAAGAACTATAGAAATATTGAAGTTGATAATCCAACAACAATACAAGCTATGTACTCTAATCTAGCCTCTTTTTTCATGAATATATGTCATCGTTTATCACAAACATTTAAAACATTCAACGAGGTTAAAGATCAATTTGTAAAAATAATCCTCAAACTACTAAAAGGAGAAGAACTACGAACGAAGATATTTTTGGAATTGGTGATCCTATAATTCTTGAAATAAAGAGGGGAATACACAAGAAACCCAAGGGCCAAGCTTCATCATCTAACCCCACAAATGAAGATGCAACATCAGACTTGAATAAAACTCATTATTTCTTAGCTACAACATGTATACTTTCAATAAAATAGCTTTAAATGCCTATATGATGATTCATGATTGAACCCATATGTAAATGATTTACATTTAACTTACATTTGCAGTTGGTACAGAGTATTTTGAATTCAACTCCATATCACACCAGCAATTGCTCGTGGCAAGATAGACCCTCCACCCCGTTAAAGACATGCAAGCAAGAAAACAAATATGAGTTGTAATTTTTTTAACCCAAAAAAATGAAAAAATATCATTTTTTCTATCTCTATGAAAACCCACAAGCAATACACCAAAGCTTTTCAAAGGAACTTTCACCATTCACAAATTTCCAGTTCATTTCTTCTTTGTTTAAAGGAAAAATAGGGAGAAAGTTTGGGCTTTTACCTGGCATGTGACAAGCGTCGAATTTTCCAAATAAAAATAATTCCTAATTATAAAATTTATAAATAAATAAAGTAGTATAGAGAAGTATGGTCGATCCACTGGGACTAAGGAAGTTTAATAATGTTGTTTCTCGGATTGAATCAACTACAAAAAAATAAAAAGGGGATTTAAAATTAATGAAAATAAATAAATAAATATTGAATAAAATGAGAAAATAAATATAGTAGAAGAATTCAATAAAGATGATATAGCCTCAGGTTTTGCTTAGCCTCAATTTTGACCGATCATCGAAATAAAATTTTCCCTTCGTGATGTATGCTGATTACAATCAACAGAACCCAACCCCTGTAGCTAACTTTTCTCTCATGTTAATCAAAATTTCCAAGTCTATCTCTGAAATCCGATTCTTGTTAGTCTAACCACGTCTATCGTCGTTAGATCCTAAATAACTTTAAATTTTGGAAAAGTCCGACTTGAGTTATAACATCCCACCAAGAATCAAACTCGATCTTGATTCCCCTTAACGGACCGTTGCTAATTTTGAATTACGACCAACCGATCCGACTTCCAAACTTCAAGCAAAACAGTCTTCAAATCAACGTGCACCTTTTAAGTTGAATATGTAATAACTTTTCAGTCCCAGTTTCCAGAGAATCAAGAATACAATCTGAAGGTATGAAGATCAAGATTCAATTCTCACGAATGAAATTGAGTTTCACAAAAATCTTTGTCTAAGTAGAAGTTTAGCTAAGCATGGATTGCATCATGCTTAGCATTTAGAAAAGAAAATAATGAAAGAAAATAAAGAAAGAAATATAAAGATGAAAGAAAAGTAGAACTTCAATAAATAATCAAGGAAAATAAATTCTAATATGAGTTTCAACTATTGAACCTAAGGGGTATTTATAACCCCAGAGTTCTAAGCAAATAAAATAATTAAATACTAAAATAATCAAACTCAAAATCCTAAAAAGAGTTCTAATAAAATAATTAATTCTTAAATAAAATAATAATGGAATAATCAAACTAAAAATCCTAAATTAAAAAGGTTTATCACAAAAGATAAATATTTAAGTCTTCTTGTTGAATTCTTCTTCATCTTCTCTATAACCTTTCCTATGTAAATTCCAAATTAAATATTCAAGGAAATTCTGCTTGTCTTCTATAAGATGTTGAATGGACCATCAAAATCCACTAGTTTTTAGGCTAATTAATCCAACGAAGCTTCTATCCAAAAATAAACTCAAAACAAAGATAAATCGGTAATATCTAAGCGATAAATGAGAGTTAAATAATAATAAAAATATGTAATATTAAACTCTCATCCAATTCCCCCTCACTTATTCAATGTTTGTCTTTAAAAGTACATAAATTCCAATTCCCATCATTCATCAAAAGATTCACTCGAAAGTTTATGTAAAATCCCAAGTACATGCATGGATTGAAGAAATTAGACAAGATAATCAAATAAACAACAATTAACCAAATGAATAAGAGGTAGATATGCAAAGCTTTTGTTATTTGCTTGTGAGATGAAATCAAACCAAGTTTAGTTTCCTCATGATGAGCGATTGGCGGAGTGTGAGTTTTATTTTCGTCCCTTTTGTATCACTCACTCTTTTTTTCATGTGCTTATTTTTTACTCTCATTTTTTTGATTTTTTTCTTCTTCTTTTTTGGTTTTTTCTCTTTTTTTTTACACTTCCTTTTTGTGATTCTCTTTATTTTTTTAAGTCTGTAGTCTAGAATAGTCATCGAATCATTAAACTGAAAACAAGATAACAACCCAACTATCTCACCTTAGTTCTCCAATCTAAGCACATTTAAACGATCTACCGCTTACAATCGCCTCACAAAGTTACACATCTGAAAATAACATTAATCACTAGCAAAACAAGCACATGATCATATTTAAGCAACACTAAAAATTATACCACAAGGTTAAAAGCTTTCATCAAATTATTTCATCAACTCATATAAATTATTCATTCATAACAAGATCAACTCAAGCTTGAAAACAAGGGATTATGACAAAACTAACAAGTCAACCATACAATCAATAGTCATAAGAATCGAGATATCCCATCAAACCAACATGAATATATAAGGTGGAATTCTCACTCTACCCCCTCACCTAAAGAGTATTATCCCAATACAAAATAAATAAAGTAAAGGAGAAGGGATATAAATACTCCCTGTGTTTAGCTTTGGTGGGTTATCCGATTGTATATGAACATTGACCTTTATTCAAATCAACGTTGTGTCCATAATTTTGATCTCAATCAGAAAATACCTGGTGTACCCTAAAGTATAAAAAAAATAAAATAAAATAAAATAATAATAATAATATGAGTTACCTCCCATTAGAGCGCTTTTGTTTAACATCGTTAGTTGCACGACCTGGTTGAGAGTATAGGTTCTTCGAGAATGATTTCTTCGATCACACAAGCTTGATGGTTCTCATAGAAAGGCTTCAATCAATGACCATTAACCTTGAAACAAGTTCCCGAATCATATTGAATTTCAACTGTTCCATGTGGAAAACTTGAGTCACAACAAAAGGTCCTAGTCACTTCCTTCATAATTTTCCTGCAAAAATTTTCAGCTTAGAATTAAAAAGCAACACCTTTTTCCTAATAGAAAAAGATTTAAAAGAAATTCGTTAGTCATGAAATTCTTTTGTCTTATCCCAGTAGACCCGAGCACTATCATAGGTGTTCTTTTTTATTTATTTAAGCTCTTGAATATGAAGTTTTTGAGTTTCGCCAACAGTATACATCTCCATGTTGCATTCTTTAATCGCCCAGTAAGCTTTGTGTTCTAATATAATAAAAAAATGACATGGTTTGTCGAAGACTAAGCTATATGGGGACATGTTAATTGGACCTTTATAAGCGGTATGATATGCCCATAATGCATCGTTTAATTTCAAGCTACAATCCTTTCGATTCGATTTCACAATTTTATCAAGGATTGACATGATTTCTCCATTTGAAACTTCCTATTGTCCATTCATCTGCTGGTGGTAAGTCGTAGCGATTATTTGAGTTACATCATATTTCTTCATAAGTGCTTCAACAATTCGGTAACAAAATGTCTCCCACTATCACTGATTATTACCCTTGGTGTGCCACATAAAATCTTTTAGAAAATCAATGGTGGTTTTAGCATCATTATTATGAATAGCTCTAGCTTCTACCCATTTAGACACATAATCAACAGTGAGAACAATGTAATAATTCCCAAAATATGAAATGAAAGGTCCCATATAATCAATTCCCTATACATAAAAAATTTCACAAACATGAATTATTTTTAAGGGGCATTTCATTTCTTCGGCTTAAATTACCTGCACGTTGACACTTTTCAAAAGATTTAAAAAAACATAAGTGTCATGAAAATAGTCGGCCAAAAAAATCCACATTCCAATACCATATATGCAGTTCATTTTGGACTAAAATGGCCTTCACAGGAATAAGAATGACAAAATTTAAGTATAGAATTTACCTCACTTTCTGCTACACATCGTTGAATTACCTTATCGGAACAGTGTTTTAATAGATATATATATATCATCCCATATGTAGAATATGGGTTCACATTTAATTCGACTTATCTTGGAATATGATAAATCTGAAAGTAGTATTCCTATGGCCAAGTAATTTACCATATATGCATACCATGGGAGTACACCATAGGTTTAATACAAATGTTATTCAGGGAATTCCTCTTTTATCGATGCATCATCTACCATGATGGGTAATCAGCTAAGGTGATTAGTAATTAAATTCTCACAACCCTTATTGTCTTTAATTTCCAAATTAAACTCCTAAAGGAGTAAAATGCATCGAATTAAGCGTGGTTTCCCCTCCTTACTTAGCAAATATTTCAAAGCTGCATGATTAGAAAAAACAATAGTTTTAGTTCCCATATGATAAGAGTGGAGTTTTTCTAAATCGAAAACAATAGCAAAAAGTTCTTTTTCTGTTGTCGAATAGTTTCGCTGAGTCGCATCCAAAGGCGGTGATGTGTGGTTCTTTTCCGATCTATTGTCCTAACATAAATCCTACACTCTCATCACTCGCGTCACATATGATTTTGAAGGGGTAATCCCAGTTAGGTGGTTGAACTATGGGTGCTGAAATCAACATTTCCTTAAGAAAATCGAAGGCCTTTTTGCATTTTGGATTGAAGTCAAATATCTTATCCTTTTGTAATAAATTACAAATTGGTTGTGCTACTTTAGAAAAGTCCTTAATAAACCTCTGGTAGAAACCTGCATGACCAAGAAATAAATGAACTCCCTCACAATATTAGGGTATGGAAGTGAGTGAATAATGTAAGTTTTAGCTTTATCAACTACAATCGCATTAACAGAAATGACATGTCCTAGAATTAATCCTTTATCAACCATAAAATGACATTTTTCATAATTTAAAACAATATTGAGTTCAATGCATTGCTTTAGGATTTTTGTCAAATTTGTCAAACACTCATCAAAAGAATTATCGTAAACTATGAAATCATCCATAAACACTTCGATCCTTTTTTCTATGTTATCAAAAAATATACTTACCATGTACATTTGGAAAGTGGTTGGTGCATTACAAAGACTGAATGACATCCAATGATAAGCAAAAGTGTCGAATGGACAAGTAAATATAATATTTTCTTGATCTTCTAGTGCCATGGGGTTTGAAAAAAACCTAAAAAAACCATCAAGGCAACAATAGTGAGAATTTCTCGCTAAACGTTCAATCATTTGATTAATAAATGGAAGTGAAAAATGATATTTTCTAGTTAAAGAGTTTAACTTCCTGAAATCGATACAAACTCTCCACCCATTCTGAGCATGTATGAGGACTAACCCGCCTTCTGAATTCTCAACTACTATAACTCCAGTTTTCTTAGGGACCACATGGACTGGACTTAACTAATTACTATCAAAAATTGGATAAATCATATCAGTGTCGAAAATCTTTTGGATCTCCTTTTTAACCACCTCTATCATGGGAGGGTTTAGGCGCCTTTGAGCTTTCCAAGAAGGCTTGGCATTTTCTTCGACTTTGATTTTATATATGCAAGTGAAAGGACTGAGTCCTTTGATGTCAGCGATTATCGCTTCTTTGTGCTCTTTTAGGACTTCAAGTAAATCCTCCTCTTCCTCTATGGAAAGTTTGTTTGAGATGATAATCGGTAAAGTTGCTTCTTCTCCCAAAAAGGCATACTTTAAGCGATCTGGTAATTATTATTTTAGCTCAATTTCTGGTGCATGCAACATAGAAGGTAACATCTTAGTTTTTGAGGGAGTAAGACACAAATCAGAATAAACAAAGGAAATATTTTCCAACTCCCTTATTTTAGCATCGACTTCCTCTAATTCCCTACACAAATATAGGATTAATATTAGTTATCCATAATTGAAAATTAAAAGTTTAATATAAGATTATTATTATTATTTAAAATAAAAGTAATGATTTAAATTTAATCTCGAATGAAAATGAATGTTGTTAATCCATGGAATGTCTATAAGTTGAATAGTTTCATCTTCGCATGCACGACACTTGAAAATATCATTTTCATTGTGATTGCTAGTAACTAGTTTTTCCAAATATTTCAGTCATTCAACTCTCATTTCCTCTGTCTGCACAAAAAATCAAACTACTCAATATCACTACGCACATAAACTAAACTATGTGAAATTCTAATTTAACTATATCGTGAAAGTTTGTTTGGATCAATCAAAATTTTGCTTAGCTATTATATACTTCAATACGTAAATGTCACAATCGTCCATGAAGTCAACATAAAATAATTATATTACTCAAAATATATAGTTATGGTTTGAGTAATAACTTCATAATTTAAACTTCAAGTAACATACATATTTGGTTGCTTTGGTAATTTAAGAAAATTGATCGAAAATTGTGCGACATCTTTAAACAATCAACTCAATTACTCAAATGGGGATGAGACCTATAAACATGAGGAGTTTTGATCAAATGATATCATAAGTAGCACCACAAATGAGAAAATAATTTATTAAAATTGATGGAAATTCTACTAAAGTTAATGAATAAATACTTACTAAATCTTGTGCAATTCTTTTACGTTACTCATTCACACCAAGAGAGTCTAAAACATAATTTTGTTACTTCGCAACATTAACAACCAATAAAAATCAATGCTTACCACTTTCATTGTGTAAAGGCAAATAAACCTATTAAAATTAGTCAAATTGAAAGTTACAAACAAACACATGTTAACAAACAACAAATGAACAACAGATGGCATATACCTGTGCAACATTGCTACTATCAGTAGGCATAGACTCTTCTATCATTCGAGAAGGATATCTTCAAGTACTCTATCTAATCTCATTTTGTCGGGATATAAATAATGTTTTATGACTCCTGCCTGAGATAAATAAGGTTTAAAATTTATTAAATTAAAAACCTTAAATTATGTGTTACATCCATCCATGAAAAATATTTTTATCTGAAATGACAAAAGCATATACATTTTTTTTTTGGCTTAGACTCTTGGTTTATGTACAAATCGTACAAATATGTATTGATAAACTGTTACATTACCAAAAAGTATATTAACACTTCTATTAATAATTCAAATAATTTAAGTACGTAAATAAATTTTATAATTAAATTATATTACCATGTCACATAACCATTTTCCTAGAAAGACACTTTGAGCATCACCGGCTTTTAAAAATATTCTTCTAGCAGTATAATAGATGTCATGTGTATTCTTCCAAGTAGCAATATTGAGGCAAATTATACGTTCTTCAAGCGTTAGATAATACAAATATTGTTTATATGTATCAACAATAAAAAAAAAAGTTTCTTTAACAAAATTCGATATCATATCACATCTGTTATATTTATCTTGCATAAAAATATTTAATATTTGATGTAATATATTTAATAGCATTTAATGCCTATAATCATTTCATAAAGAGAAAATATTTAATATTTAATAAAAAATATTTAACAAATATTTATACATTATTAAGTACAAATAATGACACGGTTTCAGTAATTATCATGATATGTATTGCGTTCTCCTTGAATCTATATATAATACTTAAATATATTAATTTTAATCAAACAATAAATAAAATTATATACAATAAAATATAATTTATATTTATCATTGTGGTACTTTTCTGGGTTCAAGCTTTCTTTTTCACGATCATATTCTTCATCTTCAGATCATCCATAGAATTTGCATGTGCAATAGATGGCTTAACATTCTTTTTCTGTTGAGAATCTTTCCTCTTTGACGATGTCTTGTGATTACTTGATAATTTTTCACGTCTTTTATTATTACTGGAATATTTTTAAACGTGACTAATTGACTAAGAAATTGATGATCGTCAAATTGAAAGTTAATAATCTTACTAGAAAGTTCTAGTGGACCATCAGTAGGTGACTTTACACTATCTTCAAAACTAACATCAAGCTTTCTTTTACCACTAGGTTGCAATGTAGGAGAAAAATATTCATGACAAAATTTGATAAACGGAGAGCTACACATTTTTCTAATATGATTATCAATTTTCTCCTTCAAGGACTCAATACATAATTGTTCTTCATAGATCAACTATCTAAACATTCACCATTCAATGAAACATTATCTAAACTTTTCTCTTCTGATCCATTATTTAATCCTTTTTTCTTTAAGGATTCACCATGTAAATATTCCTCGTGTGGTCTATTATTTAAATACTTATCATTAATTTTTTTTCAAATAGACCACTCATGTGAACAAGTACCTTTTCAATATTTTTTATTGAATCAATCGTGACATCTAACTTGTTCGCAATATTGTAAATACTTATTAGACTTTTCCTCCATATGTACAACTTCAACTCCTTACATGAAAATAAAATAAATAATAATTTAACTCTAACTTGATATAAAATATAGAGATTCATAAAAAAATCTCATTAAATTAACAACATAAACATGAGATAAAGTATAAAAAAATTTGTTAAAATTAATAAACGAAAACTAAATTTTCTTTAATGACGAGAAATTTAAAATTTTAACCAAAAACATTAAACATACACAACTTGTTTAACTAATAACAATAATGCACCTCAATATTGATATTTTTTGAATTCATGTCGAGTTGTCACTCGCAATCCATTTTTTCTTGTTTTGAAGGAGTCAAATTGAGATCCACTAGTTCAAATTGTAGTTATATAACCAAAGTTAAAATTTATTTGATTAAAATCAATACTAAATCAAAAGTAATGATAAAAATGATTATCAAGTTAAAGTTAAGCATAAAAATTAATATTAATGATCAATATTAAAATTTACGTATCAAAATTAAGATTATTATGATTCAAATAATCACAATTAATATCAAATTAAACATTAAACATTAATTTGTCAAGATTAATGATAACAATTAATATCAAATGATATGATAAAAGTGAAAGAATAAAATAAAATTTTAATATTATTGTTAATTAAAATTAAATAATAAATTCGAAATTAGTAATCAAAATCAAAATAAGTCAGAATTATTGAGGAAATACAACTTAGAAGTCTAAAATCTAAACATGGAAAAATATAGGAGTTTGCATAAAATTTGATCATTCAAAATTAAAATAGAAATATGGGGGCTTTCAAGTAATTTAGCCATGAATATAATAACACATATGTTCGAAGTCCAAAACAAAATCAGGGGAAAATATGGGAGGGTGTATGCAATTTGGCCATACGAAATATAACAAAAATAAGGGATTTGGAACACAATTTGACCAAACTTATTAACACAAACCAGATCTGGGTTTACTCAAGGCCGACGAACATGAAGCTTCAAGCTGAAACTCCCGATGAACGAGCAGCGGTGGTCGCTGAGATGGACGACGGTTGTGGATGGTTCTCCGACCGTCGACATACGTTTAAAACAAGAGAAAATGATTGAGCAGCCGGCGATGTAAACAAAAATAGTATCGTTCGTGACCGTCGGTTCTGGCGACGACGATCCGGGTGCCGTTGGGTGGAGCAAGGCTGATTTTCTCTTAGTTTGACTCTCCAACAGCACTGAATATTGTATAAAATGGTTTTCCGACGAAACGCAGTGGCAACAGGCGGTGGTTGTTGGTTAATTCGGGACGAAGCCTAAACATATATAATTAGATATTTTAATTCTATAAAAATTAAACTTATTTTAATGTATTTATAGTATTTTTCATGACTTCTATTTTTTATATGTTTCTATTATATGAATTTACGAAGGTTTAGAATTAAAACAGTGACCTTAGTTTAGGTTTTATCTTATTGGATTTTTTTCCTTCTCGTAGCCTGTTAACGTTGAATACTGTGTATCATTCTCTTTATGTTTTCTCTTTTTAAGTTTAGCGGATCTTACGGTTCTGTCTATATACAAAGATTTTTTACGCATGAATTTATTTGTAGGGAGTACTTTCCAGTACAAACGCGCATATGAAGACTGCATATGAAAATTATTCAATTATTTATTTATTTATTTATTTATACATACATTGTATTTTATCTTTATTTTAATTTTTGACAGCCGGAGGTCTTTCATGGAAGCTGCTCTCAACCATGCGTTGAGGGCAGTCTACTACCCTACCTCCCCCTTACCCCATTGCATATGGGAATATGGTTTTGTTGTTGTTCTTAAAATAATTAACATTTTTAATAAAATAATAATAATTTAATTATAATTATATTAAAATTAAAATTTAATAAATGATTAATTTTAAATAAACCATTACACTCTTTAATAAGAACAATTTTATTAGTGGTGTGTTTTGATGTGTGTGTTACGATGTGTGACGTATGTTTTAGACTCATCCGATATTAAATATAATAATAAGATATATTTTAATATCAATACATAATAAATATTGAATGTAATAATGAGACATATTGTAATCTCATAAAAGAGAAGTATATTCAAACTTTAAAATTAATCAAAAAGATAATTAACTTTAATTTAATCTAAGATGATTATAAAATAGTATCGGTTCAAAATCTTTTTTATTCATTACAATACATACACCACGCAGACAGGAACGGAGCCAGAACTTAATCTTAATAGAGGCCATGTCTTTTTAACGATTTTAAATTTTATATATAATTTTATTTTTATTATTTATTTATTTTAAAAAATATAAATGATAACATCAAATATGCATATCAATATTATTATTTCTATGAAATAACGAGTAGAAAATTATAAATAAAATTAAAGTAAATGATAAAAAAATACATGATTTTGAAAGATGTCACAAACATAACTATCACATAATCATAATAAAACATGTCGCTCCTTAAAATCTCAAAATGCATTCACGAGTGATATTGTACTAAATATACTAAAAATAAATATGATTTAATAACTCCAATTAATAAATATAATATTACTTAATTGCTTACCTTTATAAATTTATACTCAATTGAATTTAGACTACTTCAATAAATCTCTAACAATAGTAAAAGAAGAAACTTACTTTTGTTGTGGAACTGATAGTTCTATTACAATATTTTACGACGGAAACGAAGACTTTAGAATTTATTATATTTTGTTTTGAAAAAATCTAATTTTGTAAGGTAAACTACATGTTTAGTATCTAAATTATTATTTTTTTGTTTAGGTCCCTAAATTTTATTTTTTTTAAAATTATACCTAACGTTTATTTTAAGTTTCATTTTAATGCCTAATCATTAAAAACTTAATGGTGACATTGGCGTATCACCATAAAATAATGTCACATCATCATTGAATTTTTTTTTAAAATATCATGTTAACAGTTCTGTTAATTTTTTAATAACATGTACCATATTGAAAATTTAAACTAAATATTAGGTATGATCTTGAAAACGTTTGAGTATCAAAACAGAATAAAAATAATAGTTTAGATATTAAACTTATAATTTATCAAATTTTAACCGTTCTTATACGAATATAAAAATTAAATTTATAAATTACTACAGGCCGTTACCCCTTTGGGCCACAATGGTCTTCCGTTCCTGCATGCAGAAGTAACTGTTTGAACCTAAAATCTCTAAGAAGAGTAACATTCTTTTTTACAATTGATGTCACTTAATAAATTCAAGATTATCAAAGACTTACTTTTTAATAAAATCTAAATTTAATCGTATTTTTTCCTCTATACCTAGAGGAGAAGAGAAAAAAGACTTTAGAAAAAAGAATGAGAATACTCTTAATATGTCTAAAATTCATTACCTAAAAAATATGAAAGAACCAACCAAACACGTCTAATAACAAGAAACTTGAAACGTTATAAACACAGACATAAAATATGAAAGGGTAAAGTGCTAGAGATAATTCAATAATATTAAAAAAATATTTTTGGTTAATAATTTTTTAAATATTATAAAATAATCATTTTGTAAGAAAAATCAGATCTTAGATCTTTTAAAAAGTGTAGGTAGAGCTCAAGATAAAAGACTCTGATCCGAACATCTCAACTCTAGAGCGGAGCAGCTGAATGAATCAAACCACTTTTGCCGACACGCAACTACACGTCACTGGTCCCCACCAATGCCAAAGATAATCAATCACCTGCGCTCATTCTCCCCAACCCTCCCTCCATCACCTGCCGCTGGATCTTCGCAGCATTTTCGCAAACCAATAAACGATAGCCACGCCAGCAAATACAAAGCCCATGGCTTGTTCGTAATAAAACGGGAATATAAAGGGTGAAAACAAAATGGGCCAAAATTATGTTGGGTAAACTAAACATTTAGCACCTAAATTATTATATTTATTTAGTTTTGGTACCCAAACTTTATTCATTTTTACAATCATACTTAATGTTTAGCTTTAGGTCTTAATTTGGTGCACCTTAAAAAATTAACAAAATTGTTAATGTTATATTTTTTTAACGATGACATGATATTATCTTATGGTGATATATTAATATCACCATTAAATTTAACAGTAGATATAAAATGAAACTTGAACTAAATATTATGTATAATTTTAAAATAAATAATTTATGTGTTAAAACGAAACAAAAATAATAATTTGAGTGCTGCACGTATATATAATTTTGTTTGTATCTTGGTGTGGGCTATATGTTTCAACGGACGCCAAACAAAATTCAAATTCAGCAGATTGTTTTTTTACTCTTTAAGCCAAATTTTAAACTCTGCTTATTTTTTTTTCTCAATGACGGAAGAACAGACTGCCTGAGAGAAAACTTAGTGGTTTTTTCCCTCCAATCGTGTTTTTTCTCCCACTTTCTATTTTAACACACTTCTTTTAATTTGTATAAAAAACATTTTTGTTTATTATATGTATATTTTTCTAGTTTCCCGGCGAGAGAAAAGGAAGTAGAAGTGTACAAGGAAGAAATATCTCTGCTTCTACGAAACTCTCTCTGTTTCTCTCTTTCAGTTTTTGTTTTACCGGCTGTGTATATATAATTTTGGTTCATCAAAGGCAAAAACTTTATTTGGAATCAGGCCACTCAAGTTTACTTCTTCAATGCATTTTCTTTAACTACTTTCTTTTATATTCCATTTTCTTGTAAAAAGGTAAATTTTTTCTTCTTTATTTTTAGGTGGTTAATTGTTTGTTTATTTTTTTCCCTAGTGTTTGATCAAATATCTGAGAAACAAAGTATGGAGTGATGTTGAGACATGTTTCTGGGAAGTGCCCAAAAGGGTTGATTTTGATTCTCAGCCTATAATTCTTTTGACTTTGTTAATAAGTGAAGATCTTGTTGGCTGTTGGGGTTTGATGATTTTTTTTACCTTTTGGTTAAGTGGTGTGTGTGTGTGTGTATGTGTTTTTTCATTTTGATTCACATAATTTCATGTTTTGGGTGTTGACTTATTTGCTGCAATGATGGACTAGTTATTTGATCATGATTATCAGCTCTTTAGAGATTTAACTGTAGATAACTTTCGAATTTTCTATTTGATCTGGACAACTTTGCTTGCTTTTTTTTGGACCTATGTTTATCTGTAAAGAATCATTGCATGATTGACTACTCCAAAGTGAATTCCTGCAACCGGTGTTTACTAAAAGGAAAGCTGTGTGATCAATAACTCATTGGAAATATTTTAGTTTAAGGGTAGCGATTTGATTATGAAACTGGAACCAAAAGTTTCATTTGATTTGACTGCTAGTTTACTTGAATTGCTCAGGAACTGATGTATGTATTCAAAATGAAAATTTAGTGAATGCTTTGCAATATGCTATTCTATTCTAAGGCTTCACATAATCTGTGTTAGATATGATGAATTAGTCTGCAATATCATATTTTGATAGTTAATTTTTGGAATTCTTTGCATGCAGAAAGTGTTAAATGGAGAAAAGGTCAAACGGTTGGATATCAAGTCAACTTGAAGGTATAACTTCTTTAATCATCTGATTAAATGAATCTAGTATACGCATGCATGCGATCTTATTCATGGTGTTTATCTAGTCTTACCTGGTATTGATTTTTGAATTCTTGTATTATAGGACCATCCAAAACTCCTTCAGTCAACATTTCGAGAGTGTGGGAAACTGGTGCATGGGGAATCCCACGTAAAACTGAGACATTTCATTCATCAAGTGATGCAAGCTTATTTTCTAGCTCATTACCGGTCCTTCCCCATGAAAAATGTATGTTCTATCTACTGATATAAAATGTTGCATATGCTATATTGTGATGCACTTAGAATAGAACTGACGCACCCTTTTGCTAAAATGCAGTGCACTTTGCTGATGCGGAGCATTCTGGTCATTCTGTTGATGATAATTCGCCTGAGTTGTGCAGGCTAGAACTTAAGAATGGTGGAAAGGACCCACTCAAAGATGATGAAACAAATGCACTCAGAAGTTTACTTCCTGGTGATGAAGATGACCTCCTTGCTGGCATAATGGATGACTTCGACTTAAGTGAGTTGCCTAGTCAGTTGGAGGACTTGGAAGAGTATGATGTCTTTGGTACTGGAGGGGGAATGGAATTGGACTTTGAACCTCAAGATAGCCTTAGTATTGGGATGTCGAAGATGAACCTATCTGAAGGGGTTCTTGCAAATGGGATTGGTCATTACCCTCTTCCAAATGGTGTGGGAATGGTGGCTGGGGAACATCCCTATGGTGAGCACCCCTCAAGAACATTGTTTGTACGAAATATCAATAGTAATGCTGAAGAGACTGAATTGAGATCTCTCTTTGAGGTATTCTAAATTAGTCTGTTATTCTTATTTACTTTAGTTAGTATTCTGCCTAATAGATCTCTTTGCCGATGAAGGTTTTATTTTTCAGTCTCCTGAACTTTTTTTTCCCTTCATTTATGTGCAAATAAGAGTTTTCATCCTGTTAATACTAGGCTACTGATTTTCATCTTGCAGCAATATGGAGATATCAGAACTTTGTACACTGCGTGCAAGCATAGGGGTTTTGTAATGATTTCATATTATGATATTCGAGCTGCGCGTACTGCAATGCGTGCATTACAAAATAAGCCGCTAAGGCGAAGAAAACTGGACATTCACTTCTCAATTCCCAAGGTTTGGACTAGGTGTATTTTGTTAGATGTTTGAGTTTGACACTGTTGATCCCGCCTACAAATTTAGAAGAATTTTTCTCTTATAATGTTTTAGGATAACCCATCAGAGAAAGATATAAACCAAGGAACTCTTGTAGTATTCAACTTGGATCCATCTGTGTCAAATGATGACCTTCGACAAATATTCGGGGCTTATGGAGAGGTCAAAGAGGTGTAATATTTGCCTAATTTGTTCCTCTACGACTTCCATTCACCATTTTGACATGTCTTTGTGACTTGCTTATGAGTTGTTTGGTTGCGAGAATGCAGATCAGGGAAACTCCACATAAGCGACACCATAAATTCATAGAATTTTATGATGTTAGAGCTGCAGAGGCAGCTCTTAAAGCATTAAACAGGAGTGACATAGCTGGGAAATGCATAAAGCTTGAACCTAGTCGTCCTGGTGGAGCTCGTCGAAAGTAAGTGTTAATTATAACTTCTTTATATCATCTGATATCTCCAGTAGATGTTTCTGTAAGATAATCTTTACAGGATCCGATTCTTGAAACACTTAATATGAGCTGTTAATGCAGTTATGATGTGGGAAATTAATTGCACTTTCCTCACGGTTGCTAGGTGTACTTTTACACTGGAATAAAGAAATTAAATTAATGTCCCTTTTTTGTTAGCTTGATGCAGCAGCTAACTCAGGAGCTGGAACACGATGAAGCCCGAAGTTTTAGACATCACATAGGTTCTCCTGTTGCTAACTCTCCTCCAGGTAAAATATCTTAGGCGCTCTGCATTTGTGCACTCAACAACTTTATGCTTCATACAACCAGTTTTTCTGTAATTATTGTGAGTAATACATTGCTGTGACAGGTAACTGGGCACACTTTGGTAGCCCTGTTGAACAAAATCCTTTACATGATTTTAGTAAGTCTCCTGGTTTGGGATCTTTCAGCCCTGTAAGTAACAATAATTTGCCTGGACTAGCTTCAATTCTCCCTCCTCATGTGCCTAACTCTCCAAAGATTGCACCTATTGGTAAGGATCAAAGAAAATCCCATAATACAAACCCAATTTTTTCTAATACCGGAGCAGTGCAAGGTGTATCCTATAAGCATTCTAGATCCTTCCCTGAGCAAAAGATAAGTGCAAGCCCTGGACCAATCTCTACCTTTAGTGAATCTAATTCAAGTTCATCTGGTATTGGAACATTGACCGGTCCTCAGTTTTTGTGGGGAAGTCCCACTCTTACTCTGAGTGTGCTAGTTCTGCTTGGCCAACACCACCAGTGACACACCCTTTTTCACCAAGTGTACAAAGTTTTTCATATACAAGTCGACATGACTCTTTTCTTGGTTCAAGCAACCATCATGTGGGATCTGCTCCTTCTGGTGTGCATCTTGATAGACACTTCAACTATCTCTCAGAGTCACCTGAAACATCTTTTATGAACCCTGTTCCTTTTGCTGGTGTGGGTTTAAATCATAGCAACGGAAGCTTTTTGATGAATGTTGGTGCCCGTGGAACTATCGGTGCTGGTGTTGGCCACATACGAAATGTAACTGAAAATGGTTCACCTAGTTTCAGAATGATTCGATGCCAAGGCACGGTGCTTTTTTCCTTGGAAATGGTTCTTATCCAGGACTAGGTACAACTGGCATTGAAGGGTTGGCTGACCGCAATCAAACTCGGCTAGTTGAAAATAATGGAAACCAGATTGATAACAAGAAGCAGTATCAGCTTGGTTTGGATAAAATAATAAACGGAGAAGATACAAGGACCACTTTGATGATTAAAAATATCCCCAACAAGTAAGACAAATTAATGAATGGTGAAGAACTTAATGCTTTGGGTTCCAAGTAAAATGCTGTTTTTTCTTGATGGTTTCTGCTTATATTCTATTTCTTTAGGTATACTTCAAAGATGTTGCTTGCTGCCATTGATGAAAATCATCAGGGCACTTACGATTTTCTTTATTTGCCAATTGATTTCAAGGTACTTTAGCTTGGGTTGTTGGGTGCTGTATGGTTAAGCCAAGTTGAATTATTGGTGATTATCAATTGACTTTTCTGATTGCAGAACAATTGCAATGTAGGTTATGCCTTCATCAATATGATCTCCCCTTCACATATTGTCTCCTTCTACCAGGTTCAATTCAACCATTGGTCCTTTGTTAAGTGTGTCAAGAAAGAGTCGCATATATTATCAATCAATAAATAGTATTTTTTAACATCAGAATAAATGTGTATGTGTGTATTTATCCAAATTAGTTTATTTATACTAAATGGTACTATGGACCATTTTCTGGTTGTAAGGGGATTATATACTGGAACTTATCCATATAAGACAAATATGTGAGTTTTATGTTTATGTGAATGTATCTTGGTTGAAGAGTTAATTATATGGAAAAATTTTGCAGGCTTTTAATGGAAAGAAATGGGAGAAGTTCAACAGTGAGAAGGTGGCATCATTGGCCTATGCACGAATCCAGGGCAAGACTGCCCTTGTGGCACATTTCCAAAATTCAAGCTTAATGAACGAAGATAAGAGGTGCCGACCAATCCTGTTCCATTCAGAGGGCCAAGAGACTGGTGATCAGGTAGTCAGTTTTTAATACGAATTTCAATCGAATTTAGCCTTGTTTAACTCTAAAATCCAATGCCAACAATAGACTAATGTATACCAATCCTAGTATTCGATTAATGCAGACTAATTCATTCAGATGGTGTCATTTCAGTAGAGACAGAACAAATAAGAAGTGTTTTTTTTACTTACAAGTTTGTGATGGCGCAGGAACACTTCATTTCTAGCAATTTGAACATCCGTATTCGTCAACCAGATGGTTCTTATTCTGGGGATTCTTTGGAGAGCCCAAAGGGCCTTCTGGATGAGAAGCCAGAGATTAGTTGACAATAAATTTGGAAATCTTACCTTTAGCCTTAAAAAAGAGGGGCTAAGGATTCTAACAAGTTGATAAGTGTCTTTTTCTAAGTGTCTAAAGTTGGAAGACAAATTAAACACAAGCGTATGTTTAAGCTTGTGTGTTTGCTCTTCAGCTATGGGCCTTTCATGGTAATTCACTAGAGAAGTAAAAGATTAAATGAGTCAGAAGGTTTTTTTAATTGTATGTAGAGCTAGAAATTGTTATTGAACTAGGGGTCGAAGAATAAGGTTAAACATGTTTCTAAGGGTTGGGAGTCTGTTTGCAAACTGTGTGCGCTGCTTGTCAACCTGTGCTTGCATGTCCTCCGAGTTCTATGTTTTCGGTCATTCATGTCGACGTTGAAACATGGTTACTTTGTAAATCAGTTGGGGAACCCCAAATGCCAAGGGTACAGGGCTGTTCGTATAGGGATGTAATGAACTTTGTTCTTGTCAATATTTATGTATGTACAGATATTTGAAATGCCCCGTCTTCTGTTCTTATCTCTTGCCACAATGGGACAAGCACATGTTTTCATTTAAATAAAATTGATGAAACATAATGCGCAAGTAACACCTAGTCTTGAAATTGATTTTCTCACTTATACTAGATGCATATATCAATAGAGATATCTAAATCAGTGGTTTTCAACACTTTTTTATTGAAATGATGGGAGTTGGTCAGAGAGAACCAAGAGAGTTCATATGAACTCTTGGAAATTTGGTTAAATTTGTAGAGCATCAGCAATTGATCCAGCAAGACTCAGAACTTCAAAAGGAGCTTTGTTTTCGATGGCTTTCACAGTGTTGGGACAAGAATCTGTGATCCAAAAGTAGGCAATTGCCTCATCTGATCCTTCTGCAATATGGGAATCAAATACAATCAATCAATACCTACAAAATTTGAACCAGATACATGAGATGGGGACAGGCAAGTATACTTACTGTCACTCATTCGTGTAAATCGCTCCCAGGAATGCTTCGGAAAAACACCATGAGTGACGTACGCACTCACCTTTGCAGCTCCATGAGCGAACAGAACTTTCTGGAAGAAGAACCAATTTACATGAACCAACAAATCAGTCATATTATTTCAAGTCCAAAGCCAGAAGAATGCCAATAAGTGAAACGCCCATTGTATGATAAATATTCTCCAGACATGTACATGATCATGTAATGTCTGAATATCGAGGCGACACCAGAAATAAGGGGAAAATGTGTATGAAGAGGTTATTGGACTACAAGTACCTTGCACTCAATGAGAGTGCCTCCAGATTGCACTAAGTCATCAACAATCACAACATGACAATTGGCAGGATTTCCCTCCTTGAGTCGAACTATCCTCTTGTCACCCTCACGAACCTTTGTGCAGATAACCTGCCAATCAATTACCATGTACTTTCAATCTACAAATAATAAACAGGAACAAGAACAGAATATAACATAGCATAATAGGTAAGCTTCTAAACTGACCGTCGGAAAATGATCCAACAATTTGTGAAATCGTTTCCAAGCTCCATCATCTGGAAATGCAACAACTATCTGAAACAAAGATCGAAGATAACAGACCATTCCTAAGAAACGTTAATGGCATTAAAAGTTGGGAAAATCATGTACAAGGTAACACTGACAAGCAGCATGATGACAGAAAAATATATTTAGCGCTAGACAACATTTCGAGATGATATACAGACCTTGTCTGCATCAGGAAGCTGATGAAGACGCTGCTTTAGAAGAGGAATCCCAGTCTCAAATAACGGCAACACATGGTCTCCAAAATAAAATCTTTCCTATATTAAAAGGAAAATTAACAAATAATGATTAAATAAAAGACAGGATAACAGAGTAAGCCCTTGATTACAAACATAAATATTGTAACAAAATTGATAAACCAATAAAGTAGCACCGTTCAACAAAATAGAGCATTTCATGCTACTAGGCCTAAAACCGTAAACTGAAAGAGAATGCAAAACACAAGCCTGTCCTTTGATGTTGCTTTTAAGGAACAAGTGAAACCATGAGAAGAAATAAAAGAATCCTCGTGTTGTTAAAGCCGATGTGTTGGTGAGAAAACTAAATAACCAATTCCCAACTATCCGAATGCAAAACAATTAGATAAAACTTTCCGGATGAATCAGATAAACCACTTCAGCAATAAATATATATAAATATCATAACATAGGAATATATATATTGATCAATTTCATTGCACAAGAAAAACTAACCTGCAGAGCATGGATGTCATAAATGACTACACTTGTTGGACCACCCCTAGATATGGGAATGTTTGACAAAATCCTTGCCATTGTAAATGCAGTTGCTACATCTCCTTCTTCTTCCATTCTCTCAAAGGTGCCGGTAGGAAAGAACGGCAACACCAAAGTGAAGGAAGCAACAAACAATCTTGGAAGATTATATATGACTGAAAGCTGTTCAAAGATAACAGCTGGGGAGCTGAAGGATGCAAGAAAAGCAACATGCTGACCTCGAATATCATGTGCATTGTTTATGTAAAGATTCGGAAATCCATCATCAAAGCTCCTGTCAACGAAAGAAGTTCAATATAACAACACTCTTTGTTTAGAACTATTAATATATATCTTACATTAATCAATTGAAGAGCATAATTTTTTATCATATGAGCTGGAACATTCTAAAACATCACAGATGATAAAGACAAAATTTAAATGCATATGCCTATGGTAGAATGTAATTAATGTCATACTACAACTGAGACGTTAGCAAGGAGGATATTGATAGTAATAATTATTTTTGCAAAACAATATATATCTTATCGGAATCATTGATTCAATGGAAACAGTGTTTGTTATCCGAAGAGGAGAGTCGGGATTGAAACAACTGGAAATGATAAAAGGAGTTTGCACATATCATCATATTGGCTCAGTTTAAATTAAGGACTTGAAAGTAAGAACATAGATAGGTTAATATGTTCATGGGACAAGGTCAAAACATGAAAATCAGCTGGTTTTCCATGTTATTGAACACAATGGCCGATTGTTAAGTGCTGAACCACTTATTTGTAGGTTTAGAGCTGACTGACCGGCTAAAGAATATGAAAAAAGTGTAAAAAAAACAAAGATAACCCCTGTATTCACATCCAAATAAAAAGCAGAACTTCCCCCCTTTTTCTCTATTTTTTAAGAAAACAAATATACAAATGCTAATTATAAACTAGTTCATGAAATTAACTGCCACTTATCCCAACACCCAATCTGATCATAATCTTAAAGACTCAAGCTTTCTACAAACATATTAAATGAAGAACAAGAAAGTAATAAACCCACCTCGAGAAATGCAAAAAAGGAATCTAAAGAACGGAAAGAAACACGAAATTTATCATTCATAGGAGAAGAAAAGAAAAGAAAAGAAAAGGAAGATTTAGAAGAAGTGAGTAGACCTCCAGTTGATAGATTGAAGGGTAAAGAGTGATGAGTGAGCAGCAACTTTACGGGCAAGCTCTTCACATTCCACGCAGTAAAACAAAAGAACTTTCTTCTCGTTCATGGACTTCGATTCCCCCATGTCCTTGTTGTTCTCCATTTTTGTTCAAAAAAAGAGCCTTCTCTTTTCCTGGGGATGAAAAAAGAACGACGCTATAGAATTCAGACAGAGATGGAGAGAGACAATGATTTTATGAAGAAGTGGTGAGTAGGAGGGCGGGCTTTGTTTTTTTTTTTTGTTTTTGTTTTTTTGGATAATTAACGGGCTTTGGTTTTGCGACTCTTCCACGCTTTCCTTCCCACTTTATATCATATTCTTCACTTTTCTCTATTTTCTTGGGCTTTGTCTTGACCTAATACGACACAAATTTAATAAAAGTTAACTAAAATGGGCTTATGTAAGAGAGAAAAATGTTATAGAATCTAAAATTAAATATCTGATTTGATTATTTCGTCATATCTTTAATGAGAATTATTAATTGAGTGATTTATTATATAATAAATTAGAAATATATGTTTTAGGGAAATTATAATCCGTTTTTATTCGAATAATATTTTATTTGAATATTAAATTATTAAAATATAATAAATCAATCAACTGTTACCAATTATTATTAGAGTAATAGAATGTTAATTTGATACATTAAACCAATGATTTTGTACTGCTTGGTCACACGAAACAGTATTTAAAAGGTCATTTGTACTTATTTAATATCATATACTTAAAGCTTCTCAAGTCATGAAAATTAGTATGTATATGTTTCACCGAAACCAGGCCATGCTAGTACCTATATAAACCACGTAAGCCCTTAATATAGTCTTGGACGGCTCGAGGTCGATTCGACAATTTTGTAGTAGGAAACTGAATTTATAAAATCTTATAAGAGAATAAATTTTTAAAATTCTATCAGGCGAAAAGAGACTATCCATAAGAATTATATAATATATAAAATGTATAAATATTTAAAATTTAAGGGGGGTGATTGTCCCAATCCAACCCTTCAGTCAATTCCTGCCCACGCTTTACCCACCCTTTGCAAAGTCTCTACTAAAGATTAATTAAAGATTGAAACGGTTGTAAGTTAGAGTTTTTTTTTAAGGATTGAGTTCTTTTTGAAGAGGAGAGTCATATGGTCAAAATGATTGTCTTGTGTGGTCAAACAGTGACAAATCATCAGTTTAACGCGCAGCATCAATAATTAGTTACCTTAATAACAAATGTTGATGTCCAAATGACCGATTTATCCAATGAAATCCCCACATTTTATTGTATTCTTGAATAGTCTTTTGTTTTGCAAAGCATTTCTAGTGTTGAATATTTTTTTTTTCGAATTCTTCTTCAATTTTTCTAGATAGTCTACAACTGCTGTTCTATTTAGGAATAGTAAGGGATGTAGCAGAACAAATTTTTATTGATTCGAATTTAATTTGTTGCTTTTATAATAAAATTTGATCTAAAACCAATCTAGATATTAATTATTTTCTACCCACTCAAATTCAAATTAAAAAATAATATAAAATCGAACTTCATTGCAATTTAACCTAATTTTCAAATTTTAACATAGTTTTTGCTAAAATAGAAAATTATTTAAACAAAATATTAATTTGTTCAAACACTTAGCATAAAATTAAAATAAATTCTTTTATATATATATTTTTCACCATCCTAGAATCATTTATCTTTTATGTCCTTTAATTACTAAAAATAACTGAAAAACAGTTCATAAAAAAGTGGAAATTGACTATTTCAGATAATACTGTGGATGTTGAGATCTAAGGTAAAAGATCTTATATATTTGGAGGGGCAAACTTCAACATCAATGACACCCTTTCTTATCTTCCACATCAATATCCATAGAAGAAGTAAATAAAAAACATTAATTCACATTTAAATTGGTAATAAATACCTAAACATGTTTAATTTGAATATTAAATTTATTCAATTTAGGATAATATTATATTAATGTCTCATCATACATAAACCATACAATAACTTAGATTTGATATTATATTAAACATGAAAACAAATTTGGTATGACAGTACCTTGTTTTAACATAGGTGACGGTAAGGCCTAAACAATGATTTTTTTTGAATAAGACATAATATTAAAAATAGTCCACAACATTTATTAAAATGATTATTTTGATTTTTATTCTTTTTTTTCTCTATAGATGAAAACTATTAGTTAGCACACGATTAAAACTTTAAAATATAAATATTTTTAACCTAAAATGAAACATTGAGTGTTAAAATACTTTAAAAAAAAGGAACAAGATGATTATTCTATCCAATATTAGAGATTTTTATCTTAAAATAAATTTTTGTAGGCCAAAATATTCCAAAAATAAAATAAAAGATAAAATAATTATTTTAATTAAATATTTGAGGTTAATTTGAACTGTATGCCTTTGAATAAATGTAAATAATAATGAGGATAATTATTCGACTTTTGTCATGTGATATGACATATGTGTTTAGGCCTTTTTACCCAAAAATCACCCAAAAAAAATTAATAATTACATGTAAAGCACTCATTGATCAAATTTTACCAATCTAACACCCATTTGTTGACATGGACGGAAGGCGCAGATCACCAAACGTGCATTCCCTGGGTTTTCATCCGAGCTGACACCACGTGGGTAAAGCGTGAATCACCATTCACGCCTTCGCGGGAAAAACTGACATGCGGCGGAAGGTGAGTATCACCATCTGCGCCTTCCAAAATTACCCGCAACCATCCGTCGCTCTCGCTTAATTATCAAATACTCCTCCCCTATAAATACCACCTCATACAACTCTCAAACCGCATACAAAAAAAGAAAACACTATCATTCTTACTTTTATCATTCATTCTAACAAGCTTCAAGTCTGTTATTATTTTTAGAAGGTAAAATTATTTTTATTATATTAATAATCATTAAATAGTATATTATTTTATTATAGTTTATTGTGCTATTTTTTATGTTTTGTAGTTATAAAATGGAAGGAGGGTTGTTGCGTTTAGATAATATTTCGATTCATTTTACTGATACGGTAACAATTTTAAATTGTGTTATGTTAATTATTTTGAATGATATATTAGTTTTTAATATTAGTTTATATTTTAATTTGTATACTATTTATTTAATTAGGGGAATGATCGTATATTAGATCCATTTGTAACGCTAAGTTAGAGATACCGAATTGTGTTTGGTTGTATTTAGCCGAGGCTGTTTCAGTTACATAGCTAGATATGAAGGGCATTGTAACATTGAATCCAACCTTATTTCTGCATTGGTTGAGAGGTGGAGACCAGAGACACACACATTCCATCTACCGTGTGGGGAGTGCACTATTACGCTGGAGGATGTTTCCTTATATTTGGGGCTTTTGGTAGATCGGGATGTCATTTCTGGTGTGGCGGATGGTGATTGACATTCCTTGTGCGAGGAGTATCTTGGAGGTATCCGCCTAATTTCAACGGTGGTCAAATATCGTTATCATGATTGATTACAAGTTTTTAGGATTTATTTTTTTGGCTGAAGCAGAGAAGGGATAAAAGCTTTTTTTTTTTGGGTAAATCACGCTAAGGTCCTTAGACCTTTAACGTGTTTTTGCGTTTAAGTCACTTAGTTGTAGGTTAATTACCCATAGGTCCCCAGACTTTAGGTAGCCTTTCAAGTCCTAGGTATTAAATTAGGGTTTTATTCATTTTGAGTCATCGTTTCTTAGTGTTTTGTGTCTAGTCAGTTGTTCGAGGGAAAATTACCTTTAAGTTCCCCAAACTTGGCTGTGTTCTTATTTTTTAGTCACTAGATACTTTGTTTTGATGTTTTCATTGATTTAAGCATCTTGTTTCTATTTTATTTTAATTAAGTCACATTTTTTATATGCCATTTATTTGAATATAGCAACTGATCTATAATTTATTTTATTTTAGCCATTAATGAAGTTTATTTTCTTGTGATTTGGCCCTGTAATTTTTATTTCATTTTATTTTTGTCCTTGCTGCTGCTGTATATGAAGTTTGATTTTATTATTGTTTTAGATTATCATTTTGCCATGTTTATATTATAGTCACTGTTCAAGTTTAACTTGTTACTTGATATGCTTTTATTGTATTCATAACTTATTACTTCGTTCTTGTTTTACCCCTTAAAATTATTGTTTTGGTCTCTATATCATCCTATTTTTGTTTCAAGCTTTGTTTTATTATTTGTTATTTTATTATCACATGCTAATATGTAGTACATATATATAGTACATATACATTTGATGGTGTTATTAACATCGATTAAAATTTATAGAATGCCCTAAATTGCTCGATATTGATAATATATTTTTTATATATTCGAAACTACTTTCAAGTACATTTGTCGTAGAATGGATGTGAAAAGCACTACTTTATAGAAGATGTGTGATTCAAGATGCCATTCAAATGAAATGGGAACTCAAAATAAATCAAGTATATTTTACGAAAAGTAATATTAATTACTTGTTTCTTTAATTCTAACATTTCTATTTGCAATAGGTACTGCCCTACATGGTAAATTATTTTATGTAACTGTTGTTATTTTATTTTATTAGATTATTAATTTTTGATAAATCAAAGGGGAGTTTTCTTTTGCAAACAAGAAATAAAAGAGATAGCCTTCCATAAGAGGATGTGTGAATCTCGATATTTCTTTTCGAATTAAATGATTTTCCATAATAAATAATTCGAAGAAAATTAATTAAACTTTAATAAATGGATCATATTCTAACTTTATATTCGATTTACTAATTTTACTTCATCGACAATGTATAACGATTTGGTACCAATTTTGGGCGCAATGGTGGTGACTTTTCTTCCCCATGCGTAACCGACTCCTAGACCCGTTAAATCGAATCTTTGATAAGCGCATACCAGTTTTTTGTCTTTTAAATGATTTTTTCTAAATTGTTTTAAAAGACGTTTTTAGGTATTCTACCTACCTAACCCGAAGGTCGATGGCGACTCCAAATCAATTTAGTTAAAATAAACACAAAAAGTCAATTTTTCCAAATAAGTCGTAAATTCGAGGTTTTCATCGAAAACATATTCGTTCGTCAAAAAAGATGTTACGACAATAATGTTTTTATTTAATTTTCTTTATTTATCCGCAAATGTAATTTTTTTATTTAATTATGAACTTTTTTATTTATTTTGTTTGTTAATGTTTTTATTATATAATTGTTTGAATTGTATCGTTTGTATTTAATATTTATATTTAATTATTTTTATTATTTAGTTTGTAAATTATTATATAACAGAAACTGAGATTTCAAAAATGACAGTTTCATTGTCACAACATCTACGATTATGTGATGATAAAAAAGATGAATTTTTTTCCTATTGTGGCCTAGGTTTCTACAATGCCCACATCTTTTGTTTTCTTTAGACGTATCTTGCATATCCATATCACAATGAATTAGAGTGGATTTTGGACGACTTGTCTCCTTTAATAAGGAAAAATCTAGTACAATCGAAAGCCAATTCTGACCCTCATTTGGGTCTTTCTCATTACCTATGGAGGAACTCGACTTCATATACCTTAAATACTTCTGAAAATTAGTATATGGGATCCACAAAACGGTTATAGTCTTGACAGGTTTAAGAGCAAGCTACTATAACATGGGAGCATGGATACTTTAGAGCTTGAAAAAACCCACAGTCACACCACCTGTCTTGTATTTTTAACTCTGAACGATTAGATTCAATCCCTTGAAGAGGCTGTGGCATTTCTATGCCACGAAATAGTTCATGGGTTCGAGAGAAGCTTGTTATAGACATTACATTTGAAGCAACAATTCTTTTTTATAGATCTGCAACTAATCTTGGGTGATAAACATGACCGTTTTGCATCCAACATTCAGCTTGTCCCTCGAGCTTGGCAAAAAGAGCTCCCAAACAAAAATTTCATTTTAACCAAAGCTCTTACTGGTAAATGCCCCCCTTTAAGGTCGAATTGATAGTCTCAACCAAGTTGGTCGTCATGTGTCCATATCGATATCCACCATCATATGTATTTTTCCACATTTCTTGGTTGATGAGGATGATGTAATTGTATCCTTGCTCATTTTTAATGGAAAATCTTGAAACATTGACTCAAACGTTTGAGGAAGTAGTTTGTAACCCGATAGTCAAATGTAGCACTTACTGTTAAGTTCCCATAAAAAAATAAAATGATGGAGAAATGAAATTAGGAATTATGACATACCCATGTGCACAAGTAATTGGTGTTCATCATTTTTCTTGAACTTTCCATGATAGTTCACAACAATATGTCAGATACAGTACCGATGTTGGACATAGGGTGGTTGCCACATTGGACCCAAAGACTCCATTGCTGCTTTGATCCACAGCTTCGCGATCTGAAATGACACAGATTTTTTCCCTCGCGACAACATGTAAGCATAAGTTTTTGAGGAAAAAAGCCCAAAAATATGTATCTTCTCCTTCAACAAGGGAAAAAGTAACTGGAAGAATGTTGCGATTACCATCTTAGACAACTGCCAATAGTATAACTTGCTTGTATTTTCCATACAAGAATGTCTCATCAATTTGGACCACAGGCTTGAAGTATTTCACAACATTAGTGCACTGTAGGTAAGTCCAAAAGTCGGTAGAATTGGTATCGATCGCGAAACACTCGATCATTGTGGTATGCATGACAAGTTTCAAAGTCGACTATTGTACCGGGATTCAGTCTGCGCACTACCCTAAACTAACCTGATTATTCGTTATAAGATGAATCCTACTCACCGTGAAGTTTTTTTAATGACATTATACTTTGCCTTCCATGCTTTCCTATATGAGACGGTGTACTCATATTGAGACTGTATAGATGAAACCATCACCACAATAACTATATGGACATGATGGCTTGGCAGATAATGTCGAAGTCTAAGTTGGGATGATCCTGGTTGATCACTGTAGAACATCATGTATGAGGACCTTTGTATATTATTAGTTCCCATATGTTATTTTTCCTCTTCCTCTTTGATACACGAACCATCCAGTTGCATCCGTTATCACATTGGACACAATAACATACATACTTTTCGGTGGTGGATCTGTCGACTCTAGAGTGAATAGAATTACGAATATTGTAATTCTTAATTGCAATCATCGCTTATTCTTTTGATGAAAACTCCATTCCAATATATAACTCACCATCATTGATTGATTAGTTAAATCCGTAGTCACCAACATTAGACATATCCGCAAATTCTGGTCCATACATTACACCGTAGTCAACTTCATATATGTGTGTTGGAGGTTCGGTGTATACCGTATTTGTAGGAACTTCATCTACATCATCATCATCGGAGTTCATGTTGAACTGTGATGATTCTGGCTCAACAAATAGTCCAATCTCAGCATCATACCTGGCTCACGAAGAGGTTCTTTTGATGGAGATGAGGGTTCATCTGTGATGCCGATATTTAGGTCAAACAAGATGGTACTTGAATGCCTTCATCTTGAACTTGAAGGCACCATTTCGTACATGTTTTGAATTGAGTATTGTGTCATAGGCATCTCAACATTGAGGTCGAAGAAGCTCACAATTGAATGCCTCCCCTGGAACTTAAAGGCATCGTGTCAAATGGGTACTGAACAGATTGTTGTGTCGAGGGCATCCCTATTTTCAAGTGAAAGAAATTGGCAGATGAATGCCTTCATTTTGAACTGGAAATGATGTTGCCATATAGATTGTTCGTGGAGCCACCGCGATAGAGATCGTAACAAGTTGTCGATGAATGTCTCCACATTGAACTTGATGGGATGGTACTAGGATGCCGATTTCCCATTAACGTGTTAAAATCACTACACATTACTTGAGTTGGGTTGTCAAATTGATCAGCTTTTTGAGCTAGACCATAGTGGGAGCATAATGACATACCACGAATCGCAAACATTTCAACAAATATCGCATACATTTATGTATCAACGTCTAAATCTTGATTATGAGAATCAACCATCATAGAAACATCGTCATCGTTGGCGAGTTTGAACGCAGTATAAGCTAACAGAAATATTGCAATTGGAAATCTGTACTGAAGCGAGGATAGCCTTTTAGTACTTCCAACATGAACCTCCCTTGAAATTTTAGTGACCAGCTACTCAAGGGTGATGTTTCTATTGAAGGATATTCAGACATAATAATTTGATGCGAAGCCAACGCCAGTTTCATATTCCCGAATTTATTCATTATAGTAAACAATAGCTGAATTACGTCTCATTTTGAGAGTTTGAAAGTTTGAAAGTTTGAGAGTCTTATATGAAATACACCTAATTAAATAAATAGTATATGAATTAAAATATAAACTAATGATAAATTTTTTTTAAAAAATTAACAATAATTAAATAACACAATTTAATATTGTTACCGCATCGGTAAAATGTCTCGAGATTTAATCCTGCCTTCCATTTTACAACCGTAAAAATAATACAAAATAGTTAGTAAATATTTTTTGGGTCAAATAATGAAATATAAAACAAATATAATATAATATAATAAAAAAATTTTACCTTCTAAGAACTATAACAAAATCTAGTTAGCTTGATAGAAGGAATTGATAGAAGGAAGAATGTGAAAGTAATTTTGGTGTGGTTTAATATTTGTATTCGAGGGTATTTATAGGGGAGGGGATGTGTGAGTTGCTGAACTTTAAGACTCGAGTAATAATGGAATACCCAATAATTGTGAATAATGGAAGGCGCGGATGATGATATGTGCCTTCCGCTGCGTGTTAGTTTCCCCAGCGAAGGCGCGAATTACCATCCGCGCTTTGCACTTGTGACGCCAGCTCGAACGAAAACCCAGGAAAGACGCGTTTGGTGACCCTCGCCTTCCGTCCATGTCAGCAAATGAGTGTTAGATCAGTAAAATTTGATCAATGAGTGTGACAGGTAATTATTGATTAGCCCAATGTTTAACTCAACCCATGTGACCAAAAAGGACAACTAAATTAATATTTAAATCAAGGATTTAAATAGTGTTCAGGTAGTGAATGTATCATTAAGTAAATTTATAAAATTTTAAAAATGAAAAAAATTATAAAATTTCAAAAAATTAAACATAAATTAGCAATTAAAAATATTTAAAATATATAATTTTAATTTTTTTTAAAAGTAACTATTGTCTGTCAGTCTTGTTTTTAATCTATCTCTATCAATAATAATGGATTGTAACTATAATTTAATTTAATGGATAATGATCGATTACAATGATAATAATATGTCGTTATTCCTATTATTACTATGTAACAATAACTTAATTTTTTTAAAAAAATTTAAAAAATATAATGAAAAAAATATTTGCGATTAAAATACTTAATAGTGATTACAATGAAATATATCATATCTACAGTTGTAATAAACGCATGAAGAGGCAATTGCAATTTAAATGTCCGGTCGAAACTTCAATCCCTGTCATCTCTCATAATCCGATTCAATCCTTGAACAAACCCTTTGTGTCGCTTCTCTAAGTAACCCAAAACCCCTGCCACGAACTTCGGGTCCTTATCATCTTCCCTGCAAACACCTCTTGATTCTGCCCATTCTCGACAACCGCCGCATACGGCGCTCGAGTTCATCTTGGATTTGGAACATACCCGAGAAAGAACAGAACAAAGCTGTTCTTCTCGGATATTCGATTCCAAATGCAGTGTTGTTTCTCATTCACGGTTGCCGAACCCGACCCGAGTCCGTATATACTTCACCATGCCATCGATGAGCCAAGGTGGAGCACCACTGGGCTCGCCATCCGAGAGCCATATACGAGCCATTGCACGTTGTATGGCTGATATGACACTGTACTTGACATTACTTTCGTCCATTATCGATGGACTTAAACTGATGACATAAACAGGTTTCTTGCCTTTGCTCATGTTGACGACACTGACTTTGTTCGTCGACGTGCTGTGTCAACAACTTGCTAAGACGTGGTAGCATTTTGAATATTTTAGGCCAACACATTTGAAGAGTTATTCACCTTTAGTTCTCTATGTAAATAAGTTATAATATTTTTTTTATCTCAAATATAAAAAGTTTGAACATATCGTATGTTAGGTATATTTAAAATATTTATTGTCAAATAAATTGAGAGTTTTTCGAATAAATACTACTTTATAATCTAATTTAGATTAATAAAAATATCTGAATTAGGTTGTGAGTTCAATACTAATTAGGAGTAAAATTATTATTCTCTCCCTCTAAGTAGAAATTGTTTTAAAAATAATATTTTAATTGATGAATTTTTAGAGTGATTTCAACGATAAAAAGAAATATTATTTTTTAGAAGATTTGAGATCGAACAATTGTATATACAAAAAGTGTATATGTTATTAATAAATTAAAATAATATTCAATAGATACTACCTTATAAATTATCTTAGATTATTCAAAAATATATTATTCCATTTATTCTTAAATAAAATCTTATTGGTTGTTTTAAATGCAGGATTAATTTGCAATAATATTTTATTTAAATATAAAACAAAAGTGCACAAATCAAATGACTTTAGTGGTTAAAATGATGATTGTTATCTTTAAAGATTTTGGGTTGAAATTCTAGTGATTGTAGCGTATTTAAATGTTCATTATTACATGATTGAGAGTTTTTAGAACATATTCTATCACATAATTCATCATTCCGTAACTTTTAATAGTTGAGATACTTAATAAAGTATCTTCCTATGGTTGAATGACCATTTGTGTACTTTACTCCATAATATAAAAGGTGGGTTTGAGTAGGGACAACGATGAGTATAATATTTGTATATTTTGAATTATTTGAACGCCAAATGGTCGAGAGTATCTTTAAAAAAATACTACGTTATATTTATCTAGATTAATAAAAAAAAATCGTAAATTTTTAAATTTAAATATACTTTAATTTATAAATTATTTTTTGAATCTGGTTTCAAATTAAATATTATTATCCGTCATATATCTAAATTCAAAAAAAATATGAATTCAAAATTTTAAATCATATCTTGAGTATCCAAATATACTCAAACTCATATATGAGTCTATTAAAAGTTGAAAGACCATGATTTAAATCCTTAAAAACAAATATATTTTCTATTTTGTAATACGAAGTCTGATTCAAATACTAAAATTCATAATTAATATATGCATAAGTAATATGGAGTCAAGTGATGAATATTTAAGGGTGTTTAGCCTTATTTTTTTTTTCTAATTTATAATAGATAGTAATTTTAACATTTAAATCTATAAATATATAATATGAATTGCCATTATAATATCTTTGAATTTGTAGGTGGGAAGAGGTTTGATAATTCAAATATTATATAAAAACATAATAAAATTGTTAGGAATGTTTATTTATTTGGTGTCTATTTTCATCAATAAGATAGAATTTTGATGTACATCATTATCATATCTTTAATATCCATTAGTATTAGAGTTGTGTATTACATCTACTACCTATACCTATAAATATAGAGATTGATATAATCTCTTATCATGCTTCATATTTTTTTCCTCACACATCTTATTTTTGTTCTTTCTTTATTTTATAATACGTTATAAACACGAGTTTCTTCAAGAGCTATCTGTGTTTATTTATTTTGTAAGTCATCTATCTCTCATTGCAATTTCTTTTCTTAATCTTTATATATAGTTATTCTACCATTTTGCATAACTTATTTTTTTTCTTTCTAAAGTATGGCGTGTCTAATTTGTGAATATGTTGACATTACATAATGTTTAATTTGTATGGTAAGTATTTGATTAAACTAAAAATTTCAATAATTTAATTTATCTAGTTCTAAAAGTTTAAGCACGATTAAATATATTAATTATCATTTACAAAAACATTTTTTTCTTGAATTTTCACCTGAGATGTGAAATAGTAGTACATTCGAGTTGAATCTTTAGATTATTGCATGAATATATTATTTATAATTACGCTTTAGTTACTGATTGTCGCATGTATAGACTGAATTATATATTTGTATTTTAAAACATGAATTTATTTTGTATTCATAATAATAATTGTCATTTGATTTGTTTGTTTTAGATTGTATATCAAATTTTGGAAGTATTTATATCATTAATCGTGAAGATTAATGCTTAGTAGATGGTACAACTAGTTATACCATACTTACACGTAAGAAATATTTTTCTCACTTGACAAAGCAAAATGATTAATGTGAGTACTATATTTGGAAGTACTAAAATTATAGAAGGCTCAGGAAGAGTAAACATATTATTGCCGAATGGAATTGAATTCAAAATTGATGATGTGTTATATTTTTCTAAGTCCCAAAGAAATTTATTGAGTTTTAAAGATATTCTTTAGAATGGATATCATATTGGGACCACAAGTGAAGGAAATGTTGAATATCTCCAATTTATTGAGTTTTAAAAATTATTGACAATTCATATCGTGATTCATTGAAGAACCAACAGGTTCTTCAAAGTAATAATTTTTATGTGATGCTTGTTCTAAATATAAATTAATTATTCAACCATCAATAACAAAGATAGATTATGAATCTATTAAATTTTTAGAATGGATACATGGTGATATTTGTGAGCCTATACACCCTCCTTGTGGACCATTTAGATATTTTATGGTTTTAATTGATGCATCAACAAAATAATGGTCACATGTATCATTGTTATGGACCTGTAACTTATCATTTGCAATGTTACTTACTCAGTTAGTCAAATTACGAGTACATTTTTTTTTAATTTTTTCATAAAGATAATTCATCTTGACAATGCTGATGAGCTCATGTTCATGCACAAAAAAAAATCTTGTTGAGTCATTCGTCAAACGACTCCAATTAATTGCAAGGTCATTTCTTATGAAATCACAACTTTTAATTTCTTCTTGGGGATATGTCATAGTACATACAACATTAGTAATTCCTTCAGATCAACGAGTTATTATAAGTTATTCCAATTACAAATGGTTTTTGATCAGCAACCAAATATTTCTCATTAAGAAGTTTTAGATGTACGGTACATGTCCCTATTTCTCCACCAAAACGCACAAAGAAGAGTCCTTAAAGAAGGTTGAGAATATACGTACAGTTTGAATCTCATCAATAATATAATATTGCGAGCCATTGATTGGTAATTTATTTAAGAATTAAAGCTCAATTTGTTGATTGTCATTTTAACGAAAAGTTTTCCCAACATTAAGGATAAAATATAAATAATTAAGAAAATAAATGAAATGAAATGAATTATCATTATCTTATTATGATTCACGTATACAACAATGTGAACTTGAAGTTCAGAAGATAATTCATATATAAAATTTAACAAATCAATTATTAGATGCTTTTACTGACTCAAAAAGAGTGTTTAACTCACACAAACTAATTGTAAATGCTCCAATTAACATTGATGTCTCTAAAGGAGAAACTCTAGTTGCTAACAAGTCTAGAACACACTTGAAGTATAAATCAATAGGCTCTAAAGATAAGAATTCTAAAAAAACACGAAGCTATGTTTTTGATGGTCAAAATGAGGAAACAATAAATTTTGAAATATCTCCGAAAGAGATCTTAAACATGACTAAAATAAATTCTCTAGAAGTGAATCAGTTACTTGATAATGAAAAATATCAAAAAACTATGTCATATCTGGAAATAAATAGAACCAAAATAAAATCAACACCTATGATACATTTACATGTAATACAACACTAGTGATTTTGGATGACTATGTGGATCAAGAGCCAATTTCTATTGAATAATATCAACAAAAATGGAAATAAGCAATTGAGGGAAAATTAAAATCTCTTACAAAAACAGAAGTATTCATACCTGTAGTCTGTACTCCTAAATGGGTAAAGCTCGTGGGATATAAATGTATTTTTGTGAGAAAGAGACACGAGAAAGGAGAAATAATAAGATACAAAGCAGTTTGGTTACACAAGGATTCTCACTAAGGCTCAATATATATTATGTAGAGACATACTCTCCCGTGCTAGATTCAACTACTTTGAGATTTTTTATTACTCTAACATTAAAAGAGGAACTTACCATCCGCCTAATGGATGTTGTCATAGCTTATTTATATGACCCACTTGATAGTGCATTTACATGAGACTTCCGGAAAACTTCAAACCGTCATAAACAATTAATTTAGGTTCTCGAGAATATTATTCAATCAAATTAAATAGATCCCTTTATGAATTGAAATAATTTGGGCCCATGTGGTATAATCGTCTTAGTGAATATCTATTAAATGAGGATATAAAATAATTCTACTTTCCCATGTATTTTTATCAAGATATTTAGATCAAGATTTATCATAATTATTGTATAGGTTGATGATTTAAATATCATTAAGACTCCTGAAGATATATATGTGATGACGAAATAATTTAAAAAAATAAAAAATGATAGACTTCAGAAAAACAAGATTTTGTCTTGGATTATATTTTGAGCACGGTTAAATACTTGTGCACCAATCAACATATAGAGAAAAGATACTAAAGAAATTTTAAATATATAATGTATAATCGATGAGTACCACAATGATTGTTAGGTCACTTGATGTAAGAAAAAGACCTTTTCGCCCTCGAAAAAACTTGGTCTAGAAGTATCGTACTTAAGTGCAATTGGTGAATTAATGTTGTCGTAACCGTCCTTCGGGTAGGTACGGAATCGAGTTTCGACTTAAATAAATGGCTTAGAGTCGCCATCGATAATTTATCTTTAAAAATAAAAACTAGGTTGATCGGACACCTCGGTTTATTTTCTTACCTGATCCGCATCTTATCAAAAATATGTCGGGTTCGGGAGTCGGTTACAGTCAAGGAAGGATTAGCACCCTTGTACTGCCATTTCGGTACTAATTTAATTTCCAATTGTCTTAATTGCAAAAATTAAAATTTAAATTAAAAGTAAAAATTCGATCCAAATTACTTACATCCGATCGATTAAAAAATAACCCTAAAAGGTCAAAAAGATGTTAAATTTGTAAAATAAAATACGGAATTGATCAAAAGGAAAAATTAACAAAAAGTTAAATTATAATACTTTGAACGAAACAAGGAGAAAAGATATATATATATATATATACATATATATACATGCCGAGAAATAAATAGAAATAAAATTAACAGAATGGAATGCTAAAAATAAATAGAACTAGTTCATGCCACGTAAAGAAATAGATCACACATATTAAAAACATGAAGTGATGAAGAAGACGATGTAAAGAAAAGGTTAATTAAAAATGCCAAATGCAAGATCAAGTACAAATAATGACAAAAAATCAATTAAATAAAATAAATTAAATAAAATAAATTAAATAAATTAAATAAATAAAAAATAAATAAATAAATTTTCAAATTGAGTACTCATAAAATATAATAGCCTTTTAAATATAATCAAATGAAAACATGAATTAAATAAAGAAAGGACCAAATTAAAAATGAAATAAAGTAAATGGTCAATTTAAGAGAAAAAACTGTAACTAAAATTAAATTAAAATCACGAAATGGATTTTAAAAATACTCTAAGAACTAATACTGCAATTAGACCCTACCCGTGTGAAAACACGCGGATCCTTAAGGGATCTGAATGGGTCATCGGGTCGCTATAAAGCCCAAAATGGCTTAAACATAATTCATTTTTCTCCCCCCAAAACATATCAAAACAAATCAAAACAAACCTTTTATTTTTTTCTCTGAATTGTTCTTCGTGTTCTTCATGACAAGAAGAACATTCAGCCGAAACCCAGATTTCGGCTGTGCTCCGCCTCGCCGACCGCCGTAGACCGGCGATGAAACATAATTTTTTATCTTTTGAAAGCTTTTGATCTTCTCTCTTCGAAAATCCCCACCATTTTTCTCAAAAAGCCTCGGGGAGGGCTAGATTTGAGAAAGACCTTTCGAAAACCCTCCCCCTCGATCATCTGCCTTTCATCTTTAAAAGAGTTTTCGAATCAAAAATAAAAAACAAAATAAACCAAACAAACAACATGCAAGTGCAAAGCTGAGAAAGGTAAAAAATAATACCTTTTTTTATTTGCGTTTCTTTTCGAAATTTACAACTATTCTTTGCTTTAATCTCACTTCTTTTTTGTTTTATTTTGCAGGGATTTATAAACTTAATAATCCTCTTTTTTCCGTTCGGTTTAGATTCCTAGTTAGACTAGAGTCCTTTAGGATTTTGGTTGTTGGCTTGATTCTCCGAAAATAGTTTTCCACTATGGGATAACTTCTTCAAAACCAATCGAAAAATCGGGGGTTGTGGAGCCAAATCCCTCCTTTCTAGGGGACTATATAGTTTGGGGTTGTTAGGTTTAGAAACCCTAAAGTTAATCTCTATCATAGGTTATTGGATTGGGTGCAGATCCAATGGTTCAAGATCAGTTGCGGTTTGGTGATATTTTTAGGGTTTTAAAAACCCTAATTATTATGCAATCTGAGTCGTTGATCGATGCCAGATCTTATGGCTGGAAACGCGCAATGCTTTTACTTAAATTTGAAACCCTAATTCACCGGGTCAGGTGAACTTGGGCTTCTGCTTGCTGGACTCTTAGCCGAGTTGGTTTGCTGGGTCAGGCCTGCCTACCGGTTGGGCTCCCTTATACCCTCATTATGGTCATGGATTTGGACCTTGGACTCCCTGTTGGACTGAACAAAACAAAAGAAAATAAAAATGTAAAAAATAAAATATAATATATATAATATAATACTACATACTATAAAATAATATATGTACAATATAATATATAATATACATAATATATATATATATATATATATATTATATTTTAAAAAACTATATAATATGTTTTCTAAAATTATATATTATATATATGTAACACCCCCAACCCGTACCCAACCCGGATACGAGTCTGAGGTGTCACATTGACTTTTAAAACTTTGACTCTTAACAAAAATCAAGGAAATTTTAAACTTTCATTAAAATAAAAGTTATTACTTTACATAAGTTTATCAAAACAAGACAAAATCGATCAGAGCATTCGTAACTAAAACGTTTCTTACATGCCAACACACTATATACCATAAAAATACATACTTTATCAGTTACTTCTGATATGATCTTCTAGCAGTGATGCTGTCCTTGCCACTCCTATTTATGCTCTTCTTGATTTTTGGTACCTACGTGTAAATCACTTATACTCTAAGTCACAAACTTAGTGAGGCATAATATGAATATATAAATATAACAATAAATTCATGAACATGCATTCTTACCATTTGATTATGACAATTTAACTTGCATGTATATATTACTCTACACTATAACATATATGAATACGTCATGCACATATGAAGCTTATATTCTTATGCCAGTTTCACTTTAATTTATGTTTGGATTGCCCATGTACATTATTGAGAATAGGAGGTACGTGAGTACACTGAGGTTGTGCATAATGCTGTCACCACAGCTCGAATAATTCCCACTAGGGGCACTGAATATTTGTCCCGAAGGACCACTATGTCCCGAAGGATCACTGATAATCCCTCGACTCTTTGCATGCCAATTATACCTACAACTCTCATATTAAATAACATGGGCTTAAATATAGATACATTTCTCATTCTTTTATATCTATTTTATCACGTTCATGTAAACACATAAGTCACTTCATACGCACATATATGATCACTTCCATTATTTCACATACCTGGGTTGATTCTCTTATAATGACATTAATTCATATAATATCATGTTAAAGCATGGATGATTTATGCATGAAATCACTATAACATTAATACTTATGTAAGTATGCATGTGCATGAATATGAATTCATAAATTCAACTATAAGACATAGACTCATCGCAAGTCTTATCTCGATACAATTCTGTCTAGGATATGCATTCACCTTAGCTTTACTTGCTTTGACTTGATCCTAATTCTTTGATTGTTTCAGAACGGGATTACGATCTATATCTACATAGTAATACATTGATACATATCAGTATACTAATTGGTATATTCTAATCTTTCATTTCTTAAAGAAAAGCTATTTTCATTCTTATTTAAGGAAGGTATCGGTACACTCTATAGTGTATCGGTACATTCCTTAACTTGTGTATCGATACACTACCTATGTATCGGTACACAAATTACATTCGATGTTTTCATCTTAAGGGGGTGTATCGATACACTTCCTATGTATCGATACCCTTATGACATTCGATGTTTCTATTTCATTTGAGAGTGTATCGGTGCCTATTGAAGGTGTACTGATACACTCTGCTCAGAAATCACATTTTGAGCACAAAAATCACTTCATTTCCAGCTCAACACTTCATATTTCATTCCTTCACATATTCTTAGTTCATATACTCATGCTTAAACTCATTTCTACTCAATAATAACCTCTTTAACCTCAAAATCTTACTCTTCATATGTAATTAAAAAATTACACCAACTTTGCAACATGTTCTAAATCTAATTCTAATAATTCATATTCCTTAATTAGGTTGATGACAAGTCAAATCCAACTTCCAAATATAATTATGAACTCTATTTCAAGATTTCATTCAATAGCCCCTAACCTTTAATCTCTCCTAACTTCATCATCCTTTGATTTTAAGATAACTTAAGCTTTTCTTAAGCTTAGTTATCATCTAATGATCATTAACTAACTTTAAATTCATAAAGAAATTAACTAATCAGAAATCTCACCTTTGGCTCTTGGCTTCCACGCGTGAAGAAGAAAGGAGAAGAAGAGAACTCTGGAAACTCACTTGGTTTCCCTCTTCCTCCCATGTGGTTAATATATAACCATAACTTAATTATTTTTCCTTGTAAATGACCATTTTATCCTTATATTCCTCCTTATTTTCAATTTGATCATAAACAACATTTTTTCATATAAGTCCTTGAACTATTCAATTATTCTACTTTAATTACCAAATTCTAAAACTTTACAATTTAGTCACTAACCTGGTATTGAGGATGCTACAATATGTTTTCAAAAACCGTTTTAAAAAACTATACATATATGTTTTCAAAATATGTTTTTAAAACTATATATCATATATGATTTCAAAAAGGTTTACAAAAAGGTTTTCAAAACTATATAATATATATGTTTTCGAAAAATATTTTCAAAACTATATATTATATATATTTTCAAAAAATGTTTTCAAAACTATGTTTTCAATATTTATTTGGTTAGTAATCCATGAGAGAATTTCGTGAAAGGACAGCTGATTAAAAGATGGATCTCATCAATTTTATACATGCCTTGTCCCTTTTGTGAAGATCATTTTGAGACTGCGTCGCACCTTTTATTTTTGTGCAAGGTCTTATGGACTTTATGGATATATTTTTCTAGCTGTTGAGGATGTTCTCCTGTACTACATGAGGATCCAAGATCCTTTCTCTTTTATTAGCATGAGGTTAGTTCTTCAACTCATTTAGGCTTTCTCTGTTGGATTAAAATCCATATTTGTGTGCACACATTTATAATGTACAATGTTATCATAAAGTATGTCACAATTTAAGTGACTAATTATGTTACATGTGTTATATGTATTAAAGTGTCATGGAATCAAAGTGTAGATACCATAAGTTGTAGAAACCATACTCTACATTTTAAAAGAAAAATAAAGTAACTTTAAATTAAAATAAAATGAAAGAAAAACTTTTATAAATCTAAGGAAAGAAAGAAACAAGAGAGTTTGAAAATGATTGAATTCTCAAGTGATGAGTTGAATTCCCTTGAGGCTTATCCCAATGGGGTATTTATAGTCCTAAAAAACTTAGAAAATAATATTCAAAATAAAAGATAGTTCCTAAATATAATTCCTAAAAATAAAAATAAGATAAACCTAATTTAAAATAAAACAATTCGGCTAAGTCTCATTCTCCACGCCACTATTGATTGGATATTCTAGAAGCTATTGACTAGGCACCACGTCACTTGCCCCATCATCTGCCTTGTCATCCCCACGTCAGTCGCTAAATAGATTACATGTCGGGTGTGTCATGTCACAAGTCGTACCCACTAATCCAGCCATGAATCCAGAAAAATAAAAAATTGCACGATTTCGTTGTTCTTAGTATAATTTTGGAATTCAATGTCTTGCATCAAAAATGAATGAAAAGGGCCAAGTTAGTAACTTAAAATAGCTAATCAAGGAGTAATTGATCATAAAATAATGTATAATTTAAGCATTAATCAAATTCCCCCTCACTTATTCAATGCTTGTCCTAAAGCATTTCTCAATTATCATGCAAAAAATCTCAAGTTGCTAACTTCAATTCCATAGAATTTCTAAGATTTCTAAGCAAATTCAACCAAGCAAATGTCGAAATTCAAGATCAATCAAGCAAGGCATAACCAATTAAGTGTAAATCAACCAAGGCATTTCAAACATCCATAAATTTCAAAGAATTCAAGACTTAGTTCCTCACATGGGATCACTCATCTCGCTCAAGTGTTTCAGGTGAAAGAATCGCTCAAGCCTAAACTAATCGACACATTACCATAGTTTGTAACTAAATCTCATCTCCATTACTTAATATGAAAATGATGCAATAATGTTGAACTATGTTTTGATATAGCAATTTATGGCAAAATGTTTTTGGAATTGAATTGAATTTATTCAAAGTTTTCAAAGTTTACAAAAATAATTCAAAGTCCATTTAATTTGGAACTGAGCATAAAAATGTTTTTATGAATAATATTGTACTGTATGAATAGTATTGATACTGTGTGAACAGTACCGATACTGTGTGAGCAGTAATGAACAGTACCGACACTCAAAAAATCAAATGTAAAATATGTATCGATACCTCTACAGTGTACTGGTACACTGTTACAGTAATTTCAGCCCAACGATCATAAAATTTGAATTTTATGAAGGGGTACCGATACACCTTGGGAGTGTACTGATACACCTTATTCTGGGCAGTTTTATTTTGCAGAAAATGAATCCCCAACGGCTATATACGACTTCAAACTCATTTCAAGCTATAAATACAAGCTGAGGACACTTGAAGAAATAAGAGAACACCTATCCAAGTATTCAAACACAAGAGGAGAGTTTTCATTCTTATTTCATTTTTCTCTTGTAAATATTTGTTCTTGTGAGCTTAATTTTTGTAAAAAACCTACCTTTGAGAGGTTTATTTGTTTACTTCTTTTATTCTTTTGTAAGGGGAAAGGTTCTAGCTAAGCCCGTGTAAAAGCTAGGGAGTTGTAAAGGTTATCTCTTTGTCCTTGAAAAAGAAAGAACAAATTAGTGAATTTGTTGGAAAATCCTTGGTAAGGAGCTAAGGTATTGGATGTAGACTTGGTTGAGAAGTCGAACCACTATAAATCAATGTGCAAATTTTCTATCTTTCAATCTCCTTACTCCCTAAACACAAAAACCATTCCGACCCCTCTTTGCAAACTGTATCGGTTGTCGATTCGAGCTTCCATCGAGTTAGATGCCTCCATACTTCGGATCGTTTATGGAGAATCTTAACATGAGGTTTGCATCCATCGAGTCCCATTTAACTGCTAACAACGAAGCGATGAACTATTGATTCGATGCTATGGACGAAAGGGTCGACGCGCTAACATGAGACGTGGCCAACATATGGGCACATTTGTCACCTTCTGATCCACCGATGGACGATTAGACATTGTCTTGCTTTGTTTTCTTAGGTTGAATTGAACTTAGTTGTTAAAACATTTTGGATATTTTTGGATTGATATGTTTTGGATATTATGGATGATTGAACTTGAATGTTTATTTATATATTTGGTTGTGACTCTTTGAATTTGGTTTGATTAATTTAAATTTAATATTTATTAATTTTTGCATCATTTCCATTATAGTAGAATGTGACCAATTTACCATTTCACATTGATTATGAATATTGTTTATGAACTAATGGCTACCAATTCTCTTGATTGTGATTTTAGCAGCTTAAACTATATCTATATGGATATCAATTGACTAATTTTTTAAAACCATGTTTAAAAACGTTTTATAGAGTCTTTTTGATTTAACAAAAAGGGAGAATAAAATAAGGGGGAGTAATTTTCAAAATTGATTTCAAAAATGATTTTCAAAGAAAATCTTAAAATTACTTAAATGTTTTGTTACATCAAAAAGGGAAGATTGTTGAAAACATTTTGATATAACAAATTAAGTGTTATTGAATTTTAAGATTTTATTCAACTTTGAATTTTAAGATTTTATTCAACTTTGAATTAGATATTCGAGTAAATTATTTGAAATATCAAAATATTACTCCAAGTTTTTCAAAGGTCAATTTTAATCCCAACTAAAGTGTAAAATTGTGTTTAAATCTTAAAGTATTTTTGAAACAATTTTTACAAAGTTTTTCGAACCATAATTGGGCCAAAAATAATTTTTATTAAGGGATGTACCGATACACTCTTGGATGTATGGATACACACCAAACATCGAATGCATTTTGTGTATTGATACACAATTAATGCATCGATACACTCCTGGCTCCAAGAAACATTGAATGCAATTAATGTACCGATACACCCCAAGTGTATCAATACACTAGGTCAACCAACAGTTGAAATATTTGAATTTTACACTGAGCGTACCGATACACCTTGAAAGTGTACCGATACACCTATGCTCCCAACTGAATTTTTAAATGATAATTACACCATAACAGCTCTATTGACTTCACCAACAATCCCCAACGTTCAGAAGTGATCCAAGGTGTATTTAAAAATGCTCAGGAGCCATTGATCAAGGACAAGAAACAATAATTGAGAGAGAATCAAAGAGAAAGCCTTGAACTTATCGTTTGAGCATTTTCAAGCCTATTTTCATTCAATATTCATTTTTCTTTCAAGAACACCATTTGTGCTCAATTGTATTCATCTTTAAGTGTTCTTTCGTTATTCTAGAATTGTGCAAACATATTGCCTACTGAGGTTTTTCTGTAAGTTTGCGAAATTTGTATTCTTCTCTTTGGGAGAGAATGTTCTCAAGAATTTGGGGTATAATTCTTGAGGGAGTTGTAAGGTTACTCTTTGTCCTCAAAAGAGAGAACAAATTAGTGATTTTTTTTTGGAAAATCCTTAGTGTGGATAGCTAAGGTAGTGGACGTAGACTTTGGTTGAGAAAGTCGAACCACTCTAAATCACTGTGCAAATATTTTCAATTTTCTGCAAAAGCTTCCACTGAAATTTTTATTGCCAATTCACCCCCTCTTGGTCGATTCATCGATCGATTAACTCAAGAAATAATCAAGAGGTCTTTCAAACGGGTTGTAATGAAGCTAAGGTTCGAGTAGGATATAGGCCAAAAATAGGGTTTCAAATTCCAAAACAAGGAGAAAATTATTTTGAAAATTTACTCAAAGGGAAGAGAAGGAAATTAAAGAAAGGAGAAACAAGAAATTCAACAAAGCTCAATTCACTCTCTTTTTCTTCTTCTTCTTTTCTCTCTCTTTTTTTTTCCCGAACATTCTGTTTTTTCTGCTCGAACCAAACTGCATTTTATATATTGATTTTCGGCTCACTTAAATCAAAACTGCATTGTTTAGAAATTTCTGCACTGCAAAACTAAACTTTCCAACCAAATTGCACTAGTTTTTTTATGCTGCTAGAACAGTGTAAATTCTGGACTGTTTTGTTCGATTCTGCACTATATTTTTGGAACAATGTTTTTTTGGGAAATAATTTCAGCTTGTCTTGAAAAAGGATAACAAAAACAGGAAAAATGAAATAGGCTCGAGTTTTAAAATGTGGTGAATGAAAGAAAATGATATAAGGCTCAAAGTGGTTCATTAGGGAAAATAAAAAGGGTAGGCTATTTTTTTGGGAAGAGAAACGAGTTTAATCCTAATGTCTCTATTACATCAAATTATTACAATAAAAAATGTAGTCCCAACAAGCATCGAGTTACAAGTTCTAGAATGTAATCAATTAGTTCAACACACTCAATTGAAAAAAAAGAACAAGAATAGAATATATGTTCATTAGGCTCAAAACTCACATTAAAGACTTATTGAACTATGTCATGCATCAAATTCAATCAATGCATTCATGAAATTACCATAACAAATTTACCTAAATTAAACTTGCCATGTTATCTTCAATCCTAAATTTAACAAGAACATGCTTGAATTCACAAATAACCAAAACAAATCAAACTAAAGATCGGCAACCAAGATTATCAACAATTCAAATCAAGAAATAACTCAATTTCAATCACAATGGATAAGCAAAGGCTAATTTGATTTCTAATTGAACCCCTCACTTAAAAACATATTGTCCCAATATGAACAATAAAAAGCAAAATGCAAAAGATAGGGTGAAAATACTACCCGATCAATGTCGGTCGTGGCCGTGACAATGTTTTGAAGGTCTGTGGCGAAGGTGCGAAAGTATCTCGGCAATGTTGGTCTCGATGGAGTCTAGCTGGCCATGCATCTCATGGAATTTTCTATGCACGTCCGAGGGTAGATGCTATCCTAGTGCCGTGTGCTGAGTAGTTCTGCTAAGGAATACATGCTCATTGCACAATGTAATCGAACTGGGAGGGATAATGTACGTCGCACTGGGAGTTCCAGCAAGTAGTCCCACCGAATCCGAACACCTAGCATCCAAAGGATCCATTGAAAAAGCATAAGTAAATTGATTAGAATCAAACTTTAACAAAAATAAATGAGAAGCAAGGTGAATAATGTAAGGTCCGAGAATTAATGGGAGATCAGAACGCATAACACGCTCAAAGGCTTGTGCGAACCAAAACCTAAATTTACCTTCCCACTGGTTTGTATACACTATAGGAAAAATAATTCAACCTTACTTAGCAAGTACGTAGTGTCATTACACCCAGAATAATTATATGCAAGGGACCAGTGCATGTAGCGGAGAGCGAGATCATGAATATGCCATCCCTTGGTGTTGCGTGCATTATAGGTAGCACCAGGCAAACCGGTAAGTCCTTCATATGCCACATCTACGTCGAAGTCATGCGGAATCTCACGTAAAGCAGTTAGAAAAGAATGGCCTGCGAGATCTGTCATGAACCCCATAGAAAATTAAAATATGCTAAATAATGAATGAAATGCTATCAAAGTAATCTAAATAAAATCACACCCGACATTGTATTAGATGTTATACGATTTGACAAAAATTTAAAAGTAATATAGAACTCAAAAACCAATTCATAATAGGTAGCTTATCAAATTTCAGAGTAAGAACACCAAGCAATTGCATTAAAATCATTCTTGACAGAATCACAAAAATGCAAGGAATTGAGAGTATGATCATGAAGATACTTACAGACTTGGAACTTACGGTGTCAGATACTGTCGAATCACCAAGCCTCTTCATCGTCAAAGTCGAGATAACCTTGAATACCAAATCGGTTGGTACGGAGAAGGTGCATCTTCTTCGATGATGCTCGCGATAATGATCGTGATCAGGTGCACGTCTATCATGAGGAGGTGTTTTGTCATAACTTGTGGAAAATAATGATGAATGTGGTTGTTGAATGTAGTTATTAGACGCGATTTCGACTAGAGGAATATGTTAGCTTAGGACTCGGTTGTGGCAGCTGATTCATAAATCCGGAAGTGAAGTCATTTACCTTAGATTGTTCGACATGTTCGGGTACTACTGAATGAGTTGAATGATCAACATCCAACATTGATTACGAATGTGTTATAGATGGAATCGAATAAAATGTCAGAGAGGCCGAAGAGGATGGCCAGTTTTGTCATGGTCCAGATTGACTGACAGAACCCTGCAGAGGCATCATAAAATTAGATGAATGATGAGTGGATGAGGACGCCATTGGCTCGGGCGTGGACGAGGGACCATGTGACTTTCGCGCACTCCTCCCCCTACGTCGGGCAGCAGGTGTAGGTGTACAAATGGGCAATGGTTAAGGCATAGAAGCAGGATTGCTCAGTACCTTGATCACTAGAGGCGTAGTAAATCGGTGACAACCACCACCAAGGGTGACCGACGAGCGTGATGGATTACCTGATTGATTTCTTGTCATCACCATGATTTTTTGATTGGTTAAAGAAGAACGAAAACAAGTACAACAGAGGAATGGTGTGTTCGATGGTGATAGTGGGGCAAGGGTACGACGGTGCTCGGCTAACTGCAGTGAAGTTGGGTAATGGTAATGGTGATTTGAGGTTCGATTGATTGAATAAGAGGGAAAGGAAGATGCTATATTTTTTATGGTTAAAGTGGGGTAGGGTATGAGTTTTAATTTAGTGAGGTGTTTTGGTTGATAAGGGAATTCAATTTGAAAAAGGGGAGTGATAAAGGGATAAGGGGATAAGGTTATCAAATCCAAAAGAACTTGATGGTGATTGGGGACTTGGGTTGGTCGAAAGAATGGTGGGAAAGAAGAAAGAATGTTGGAGGCAAGGGAACAAGGTTTAATTAGGTTGAACTAACCTGCGTCGGCTTCCTAATTTGGGTGCTAACATGCATCGATCGTCTCCCTTGATATTAATGAAATGGTGCATTGACAACAAGGGGTAAATCGCTGCTGCATTCACAATTTTTACTCCAAAAGTGGCATTGGTCGGCCAATTCTTTCTTTAATAGAATCGATACTTCGCTTCGGCTTTGCCCATAGTTGAATTAAAATGATTGGGTTAACTAAAAAAATTTAAATTAAGAATTAAAAATGAAAAATAGATGAACGAAAATGAAAAATAAAAATTGAAAACTAAAAATTGAAAATAAATTAAAAGAAACAAATTAAAAGAAAACGAAATGGGTTGCCTCCCATAAAGATCTATTGTTTAACATCGTTAGCTCGACGACCTTATTTTAAAGCGTGAGTTCTTCCAATTCAATCTCCTCGACTAATCCAACCGGAGCGTGTTTGTAATAGGGCTATAATATTTGGCCATTCACTTTGAATCATGCTCTTGAATTATCTTCTATCTCCACTGCGCCATGAGGAAAAATTTGAGTCACCGTAAATGGTCCTAGCCACTTTGATCGAAGTTTACCTACAAAAAGCTTAAGTTTAGAATTAAATAACAAAACCTTTTGATTAAAATTAAACGATTTAAAGGATATCCTTCGATCATGGAACTCTCTCGTATTTTCTTTAAAACGTTTGGTGCTATCGTAAGCGTTTCGTCAGATTTCTTCTAACTCTTGAATGTGTAGTTTCTGTGTTTCTCTCATTGATTCCATTTCCATATTGCATTGCTTCACCGCCCAATAGGCTTGATGTTCTAGTTCAACTGGCAAATGGAATGGTTTACCGAAAACAAGGCGGTATGGAGACATCTCAATCGAACTTTTATAAGCTGTTCGATATGCCCAAACCATATCATGTAACTTTAAGCTCTCATCCTTCCGATCTGGCTTGACAATCTTTTCTAAAATTTCCTTAATTTCATGATTCAACACTTTCGCTTACCATTTGTTTGTGGATGGTAAGCTGTGGTGATTCTTTGTGTCACAGCAAACTACTTCATAAGCCCTTGTAATGCAATAGATGAAATGGGTTCCTCTGTCGTTGATAATTGACCTTAGTGTGTCAAACTTGGAAAAATAAAATTTTCAGAAAATTCACAGTTGTTCTCACATCATTATTGTGGGTTGCTTTCACTTCAACCTATTTCGAAACATAGTCAACATCAAGAATACTATAAGTGTTACCAAAAGACGAAACGAAAGGACCCATATAATCAAGACCCCATACGTACATTTTTTTGCATATACATATTAGATTTAAAGGCATTTCATTCTTACGACTCAGATTACCTGCTCGTTGACACTTTTCACATGGTTTGCAATGAAAATAAGCATCTCTAAAAATATTTGGCCAAAAGAAATTGCATTCTAAGATCTCGTGAACAGTGTATTTCAGTCCAAAATGATCGTCACAAGAGTATGAATGACAGAAATTAAGGATCGAGTTCACATTTTCTTCGGCGACACAATGTCGGATTACCTGATCGGAGTAGTGTTTCCAAAGATAAGGGTCATCCCAAATGTAAATCTGGATTCCCTCTTGATTCGATTAATTACCGCTCTTGGTAAGTGTATCAGAATTTTACCTGTGGCTAAGTAATTCACCATGTCGGCAAACCATGAATTTTTTTTTGTTGCACCAACATTAAGTGTTCTTCTGGAAACTCTTCTTTAATTGGTGGGTCAGATAAGATGATAGGAATTTGGCTCAAGTGATCGATTACTAAGTTTTCTTGCCCCTTCTTATCTTTTATTTCCTAGTTGAATTCTCGAAGGAGTAGAATCCAACAAATTAGCCTCGGCTTTGTTTCCTTCTTGCTCATCAGGTATCGTAATGTTGTATGATTAGAAAAAATGATACTTTTAGTACTAACTAAATATGATCAAAATTTTTCTAAAGTAAACACTATGTCTGTCATACCCTAAACTAGGGCCTAAAAAAAATCTTAATATTCTTCCGAGGAATAAATTAAATTTTTAACTAAATTCAGGAGCCAAAGTGAAATTTTGAATAAATTCGGATCCAAATTTTGAAAGTATAAAAATTGAAGAACCTATAGTGTAATTTTACCATTTTCCTTTTTAGGGAATATATAACCCCCAAATCTAGAAAATTTCCTCTTTTGAAAACCCATTTTTCTATCTCTTCAAGCTTTCTTCTTTTAGCAAAGAAACTTCAATAGTCGTTTCGTTATTGACCGTTGCTCCATTTTCGACACCTCCCGCACCATCGTGTTCTTTATATCGTCCCGAGTCTACTGGTTTCCATCTTGTCTCTGTTGTTGCTATCGTGTGAGCGGGTGAGGAAGATAAAGTTTCTGACATTTTGAAATCGAGCTCTCCACCATTCATCGTTGTGAAATGAGCTTAATAAGTGTCTTAAAACCCCTTAAAAAGTACATAGGAAAATTTTCGTAATTTTTTGACCCCTGAAGGCTTTGCATACACCCCCATGCGCTGCCCCTGCACATGGGGAAGTTCCACTGTCTGGTGGACTGCTTAATAATTTGCTGACTCGATCTACCCCGTGTCTGACCCGATTCGACCCGACATGAATCAAACCGGTCAACCGTTGACCCTTAACTGTTGATCAACCGTTGACCATTTATCGACGTTGACTTTTTTTCAAAAACCTCTATCTTGATGTTTTTCGACGTATTGAATCCGATTCCGCGATTTATTTTTCCAAATTCTGACCCAAAAGCTCTGAATCAATCCCGTTAATCCGAAAATGTTTAATTTTTTGTAGCATTTTTGCTTATTTATTTGATATTTGATTATGTAATTGATTTGAGAATATATTTTTATGAAGAGACTCGTATTTCACTCGACCGAAGGTCGGTTAGATATGGTGCTTCTCTCCGTCAGATCTGCACGATATGCATTCCTTGAGAGTTACTAATAGGTATCTATAAATGGTTTAAATAGGGGTTATTATTATTAGTATTCATATTAGGATTCCGATATGGATTTTTCTGATTTGTAGGATCTAGTGCTGCCACTGATCATGATCGACAGACTTAGTAATAGGCTTTATTATTAGACTACTCATACCGGTACATGTGTGTTTCCTGATGGTGTTACATTACTATTTTAAATTGTTCACCTAAACCATTTTTGATTTATGATAATACTGAATACTTTTACAATGCGATACCTGATTTTTTTAATACTGTTTATATGATATTTGATTTACTGTACATTTCTTCTATGATCTCTGATTTTTTTATTTTTGTAAATGATTTATGAGTCTGGAATATTTTCATGTTTTACTGAATTAAACTACCATTTTCACTCGAAAACATACATGTTTGTTACTGTTATTGGGGGTGTTATTAGAGGAAGTATCTCAGGCCTAGTCTATGACTTGTAAGTCTTTACCGCAGGCTTCTTGGCTTTGTGCTCAGGGTAAGTCCTTACCGCAGTCTCCTCAGCTTTGTGCTTAGGGTAAGTCCTTACCATATTCTCCTTAGCTTTGTGCTCAAGGTAAGTCCTTACCATAGTCTCCTCGCCTTTGTGCTCAATGTAAGTCCTTATCGAAGTCTCATCAGCTTTGTGCTCAGGGTAAGTCCTTACTGCAGGCTCCTCGGCTTTGTGCTCAGGGTAATCCTTACCGCAGTCTCCTCGGCTTTGTGCTCAGGGTAAATCCTTACCGCAGTCTCCTCATCTTTGTTCTCAGGGTAAGTCCTTACCGCAAGTCCTTATTCTATGTGTATAAGGCCCCAATTGGGTGTACATGAGGGTGTATGGTTCTCGGGAACCTATATATTCTGGTGATCGAATGGGGGAAGTGTTCATATTTTTTAAAAACATGTTTGATAAACTGATTTTACTAAAATATTTTATCTGTATGTTTTTATACACGTAAGGAGCACACTGAGGTTTTTAGCTCATTCTGTAAATTTTAACCTTTTTAGATAGTATCAGATCGTAAGCTAGCAAACTTGACATCAGGAGGGCCGACTACTCCTATTTTTGTACCACTGTATACATATATACCTTTTTGTTATACTTTGGTGACACTTGTTTTTGCCGTTATTTTGCTATTTATATGTTTTATACGATTTTTCTAATACATGTATATATTAATATATGGAAGTTTATCGTATGGAATTTTCTTATAATTAATTTTATATTATACTGTATATGGATTTAAATATTATTTTAAATATGAAAAGAAATTTCTGAATAAGACATGTAACCGCCTAGATTTAGGCATAATGTCCATGCCAGTTTTAAGGGTTACACTTGGTGATATTAGAGCTTTCGATTTTAAACACTCGGACTATGAATGAGTTCTAAATTCTGAATTTTCAAGATCTTTCGATGTTTTCAAAAATCGTGTCACCCTATTTTATGAGTTTAAATATATTTGAGATTATTTATACCAATCTAACTTAGGTTCAAATTCTTTCTATATAAACTTGTATAATTATCTGATGAGTGCTGCTAGAGGACGTAGGCTAGGTTGTGGTCGAGGGTGAGTGACTTAACCTTTTGTTACTATAGATGATCTAAAGTCACCGTGAGATCCTCCTGTTCCGCATGTAGATCTGCCTATTCCAGAGATAATCTAGTTACACCTACAAGAGACCCTTATGTTACTGAGGATGAGGAGATTGATATGGATGAGGATGCCATTAATATAGCTATCTTTCATATGTTCAATAGAGATGCTAGAGTCTTTGGCAATATGTTTGCGGTCGATATTTTGAAGTCGATATTTTGGCAAGTTGTCTGCATTCGAGGGCATTTCTGGTGGAATTTTGATTGATGTTGTGTATTTATTGGAGGATACAGAGAGAAATATGGATGAGATGGACCTGAAGTTTGAGCAAAAGTTAAAGGGGGCCTTAGCTATGCTAAAAAAGAGAGTTTTTGATGGTAGAAATCGATTTCTGGTAGTATTCTGGGAAATCAGTTGACTTGGGATCTTTTTAAGGCACATTTTTGGAGTTGCTACATCGGAGAGAGATAATTGCAAGAGTGACGCCCGGAGTTTTAGAATTTAGAGTAGGGTGATATGCCTATAATAGATTATGCGATTGAGTTTATCAGGTTGAGTCACTATGCTATTAGACTTGTTGACACTAAATAGGATCGGTGCTTGAGGTTCAAGAATAGACATAGGTATGAGATCAGGGGTCGAGTTACTACCCACCGAGAGATGAATTTTATGCCCTGGTTGAGATAGCCAAGACTGTTGAGGAGATAAAATGAGTGGGTATGGAACGCAGGAGAGATAGTGAAGGAGATCGAGACTGGTTCAGGAGGTATTCTGGTTCTGTTGACTTTTGCACACGCTTCAACAAAAGAGGCAGAGGTGAGTCTTTTTAGAGTGGCGGTGTAAGTGCCAGGCCTGTGGTGTCAAGTTCGTCAACTATGACGCTTTCTATTCAGGGTGGTCCTTTTGGATAACAACCTTTATCGTCATGTGAGCACTGTGGGATACGTCATTTTGGTGAATGCAGGAAGAAGTTGGGTACCTTTTCAGATGTGGTTCGGGTGACCATCTCTTGATGGATTGTCTAGAGCTAGCTCCTACAGTTTAGACACCAGCTCGTACTCCCACTCATACTCAGAGTACAATTCAAACTCCAGTACAATGTCGTAGTTAGGAGAGAGCATTGGGGTCAGATAGTAGAGGCCAAGCTTCTCAGAGAAGGGTTCCAGCCAGATCTGAGACAAGACAGACTGCGTTGGTTTACGCAACTAGACGCCAACAGGACTACGATGAGCCTGGTGTGATTGCAGGTACTATTAATATTCGTTCAAATCCCTACTTTGCATTATTTGATAATGATTCTACCCGTTCATATGTGTCACATTCTATTTCTGAGGATCTTAATATCACGGTTGATAATATTGAGCGTTCGATGACACTGTAAAGTCCGGTAGATCAGAGCATAGAGTTAGATCATACTTTTAGAGGATGTCCTTAAGAGATCCATAGGGAGATCTTTCTGGATGACCTGATGGAGTTACCTTTGGAGGAGTTTGACTTAATTCATGACATGGATTGGTTGAGCAAGTATCGAGCTAATCTCGATTGTGAAACCAGAAGAGCTATTATAAAGAATCTGGATAACCGAAAGATTTTGATGATCGGGGAATATTGTGGATTCTTGACGAATGTTGTTTCTGCTTTGGTAGCTGATAAGATGATCATAAAGGGTTCCGAGACGTTTCTTTCTTATATTCTGGACTCTAGGAATTCCTGATATGACATTGAAGGCATCCAGATTGTTAAGGAATTTCCTGATGTTTTTCCTGGAGAGTTGTCAAGAATGCCACCTGATAGAGAAGTTGTGTTTGAGATTGAAGCCTATTCTGGTTCCACCCCGGTTTCGATGGCTCCTTATCGTATGGCCCCAAAGGAGCTTAAGAAACTGAAAGTCCAACTTTAGGAGTAATTGTATAGGGCATTCATTCGGCCCAATGTTTCACCGTGGGGAGCCCTAATTCTCTTTGTAAAAAAAAGTTGGGGCATTAAGACTCTATATTGATTATAGGAAACTAAACAAGCTCACAATTAAAAACAAATATCCTCTTCCCAGGATTGATGATTTGCTTGACCATTTTCGAGGGGCTTCTATATTTTCAAAGATAGACTTGAGGTCTGGTTATTACCAACTCAAGGTGAAGAATTCTGATGTCCTAAAGATTGCTTTTCATACTCAATATGGGCCTTAGGAGTTTTTAGTGATGTCATTCGGGTTAACTAATGCCCTTGTTACTTTCTTGAATCTGATGAAACATGTGTTTCGACCTTATTTAGACCAATTTGTAGTTTTGTTCATGGCGCCGTTGCCGGGGATTGGCAGCCTGAAGTTATTTAGTTTTACCAGAGCATTTTATTTTGTTTTGCATTTTTATTTTTTGTATAGTTTACTTGATATTTTTGTTTTATTTTTCAGGTTTATTTAGTGTATGCCTAGAAGAAATTCTGAAGAGCCTTTGGAACCAATAGAACCTGAGATTGAAAGACTCTTTAGAAGAAGAAGACATGCTCAAGGAAATATGTATCAGATTGGAAAGCAAGGCATTGGTCAAGATGACGGAAATCAGAATGCCGCGGCATTAAACAATGCTGAACCTACTATCAGACCTCGTGTTATTCGAGATCATTTAAATCCGATGCTGGATGATCTGAATCCTGGGATTATGGCACCTGAAATTCAATCTGCACATTTCGAGCTGAAACCAGTCATGTTCAACATGTTGAATTCCATTGGGCAGTTTGGGGGTATGCCAACTGAAGATGCCAGGCAGCACATTCGCAATTTTCTGGAAGTTTGTGATTCTTTCCGCCAAGAAGGAGTGCATGAGGATTTTCTGAAATTAAAGCTTTTTCCGTATTCATTGCGTGACCGAGCAAGGGCTTGGTTGAGTGGTGTACCAGCCGGTTCGATGGAATCATGGGCTGATCTTTGCAAAAGCTTCTTATTGAGATACAACCCACCAAACATGAATACGCAGCTAAGGAATGAAATATCATCTTTTTGCCAGGGCGATGACAAATCCATGTATGAGTGTTGGGATCATTACAAGAGTTTGCTTCGAAAGTGTTCAAATCATGGTTTTCATGATTGGACTCAAGTAGTCATGTTCTATAATGGAGTCAATGCACCCACGAGGATGTTACTGGATGCCTCGGCAAATGGGACATTGCTGGACAAATCACCTACGGAGGCGTTTGCTATCTTGGATAGAATTGCTAACAATGATTATCAATTTCCTTCCTCAAGACTTGGGAGTGGGAGGAGAGCACCTGGAGCATTCGAGTTAGAAGCCAAAGATTCGGTGTCCGCTCAACTCTCCGCTATTACTAATATGTTGAAGAACTTACAATGTTCCACTGATGTGAAGGAAGTGAAAACCACTAGTCTGGCATGTCTGTTATGCCAAGGCAATCATCACGAGAGCGAATTCCCAACCAACCATAAGTCCATCAACTTTGTAGGCAATTACAATCGAGGAAGCAATAATCCTTACTCAAACACTTATAATGCTGGATGGCGTCAGCATCCTAATTTTTCATGGGGAAATCAAGGAGCCCACAATGCTAATCAACCTACTAGGCAGCAGAATCACAATGAGCCTCAAGGTTACCAAAATGATATGCCATGGCATAATGCTAACAAAGGAGCTTCATCTTCAGCGAGCATAAGTTCCTTAGAAGCTACAATTCAAGAATTCATATCTACTACGAAGACAATGTTGCAAGACCATTCTACTTCAATTAAGAATCAAGGAGCTTTACTTCATAGTCAAGGTGCCTTACTTCAAAGCCATAGCTCGTCTCTGAGAGCTTTGGAAGGTCAAGTTGGTCAGATTGCTACGACATTGCAAGAGCGTCAGCAAGGACGTTTGCCAAGTGATACTGAAGTCACTAAAGGGCCTGGAAAAGAACATTGCAATGTGTTAACTCTTAGGAGTGGAACACAATTCAATCGACAAGTCAAGGATAGTGGGCCACAACAAGATGATTCTAGTCCCACTACTGAAGCTGAATTACAAGATGATAGAGTTTTTGAGAAGGACAAGGAGGAGGATTCTGCCAAGGTACCAGATTCTGATGCCAAGGCAAAAGAAAATTCTATTCCTACAGCTAAGGAAGCTAGACCTCCCCCACCCTTCCCGCAAAGATTGAAGAAGCACAATGATGAAGTTCAGTTCAAGAAGTTCGTAGACATTCTTGATCAGCTCCATATCAATATACCTCTCTTGGAAGCTGTTGAATAGATGCCGATGCATGCCAAATTTTTGAAGGACATCTGTACCAAGAAAAAGAAAGTAGAGAATGTTGCCACGACAACAGAATTTTGTTCTTCATTGAGTAAGTTGCCGCCAAAGAGAAATGATCCGGGCAACTTCATTATTCCTTGTTCAATTGGAGCTAATTTCGTTGGAAAGGCTTTATGTGATCTTGGTTCAAGTGTCAACTTAATGCCGAAATCGATATTCTTGAAGCTTGGCATAGGAGATACAAGACCCACCTCAGTTATTTTACAACTTACCGACAAATCCCATGTTAAACCTGAAGGGAGAGTCGAGGATGTCATAGTAAGGGTGGACAAGTTTGTGTTTCTAGTCGACTTCTTAATTCTGGACTGCGAAGTTGATGCCAAGGCACCAATCATTCTGGGAAGACCTTTCCTAGCCACTGGATGTATCTTGATAGACTGTGAAAAAGGTGAACTCACCATGAGAGTGGTTGATCAGTGTGTAACTGTCAATGTTTTTAGAACGCTCAAATATGTTGATGACACTAAAGAATGCCAAGGCATTTCTGAATTGAACTCAGTGATTGAAGAAGAGACTGAACATCTTTGCCAGAACAACTTCATTCAGCTAGCAGAAAATGAATATTGGGTGGATGATGAAAGCTTAGTGGAGTCCGACGACTTTCCAATTTTGGAGGATCAATCTATCTTAGTACAAGTTAGATCAGGTATGAATTTTGAACCTCTGAATTTTGATGAATTCATTTCTCCTAAGCCTTCATTATTGCATGCACCCAATCTAGAGCTTAATACTTTCCCAGGGCATCTTAAATATGTTTACTTAGGTAGCGATGAGACTTTACCGGTGATTATTTCCGCTAACCTTACTGCTAACAAAGAGCAAAGTTTGTTAAGTGTTTTGATGCAGCATAAGAAAGCAATTGGTTGGACTATGGCCGATTTGAAAGGCATTAGTCCCACGATCTGCATGCACAAGATTCTGCTAGAAGATTGCCATGGTAATTCAATTGAACCACAAAGAAGACTCAACCCTGTTATGAAGCAAGTGGTGATGAAAGAAATTCTGAAATGGCTTGATGCTGGAGTGATCTACCCTATCTCCAATAGCTCATGGGTGAGCCCTGTCCAATGTGTTCCGAAGAAAGGAGGCACGACGGTGGTTACGAATGAGGATAATGAGCTATTACCCACTCGCACTGTGACCGGATGGAGTATAAGTATGGACTATAGAAAACTCAACAAAGCTACGAAAAAGGACCACTTTCCTCTACCTTTCATCGACCAAATGTTGGATAAATTGGCCGATAAAGCATTCTATTGCTTTTTTGATGGGTACTCGGGGTACAATCAAATTGCCATCGCACCAGAGGACCAGGAGAATACTACATTTAGTTGTCCCTATGGCACTTTTGCCTTTAGGAGGATACCTTTTGGACTCTGTAATGCCCCAGCAACGTTTCAGCGCTGTATGCAAGCTATATTTTCAGATATGGTTGAGGATTTTCTGGAGATCTTCATGGACGATTTTTCTGTTTGTGGGGATGATTTTGAACGATGCCTCGACAATTTAGCAAAAGTTCTCAAGAGATGCGAGGAGGCTGAGTTGGTCTTAAACTGGGAAAAATGTCACTTCATGGTGACTGAAGGTATTGTATTAGGCCAAAATATTTCACACAAGGGTTTTGAGGTGGACAAGGAAAAGATTGAAGTGATTGAAAAATTTCCACCACCAACTTCGGTCAAGGAAATAAGAAGTTTTCTTGGACATGCTGGATTCTATAGAAGGTTTATCAAAGATTTCTCCAAGATTTCTAAACCCTTGTGCACATTGCTTCAACAAAACCAACCCTTTGTGTTTGACGAATTATGCCTCGGCGCGTTTACTGAGCTAAAGCGACAACTAATCTCGGCACCCATTGTAGTCCCTCCCGACTGGACATCACCATTTGCGCTGATGTGTGATGCAAGCGATTATGCCGTAGGAGCTGTTTTGGGGCAACGCCGAGGTAAAATCTTTCATGTTATTTATTACTCTAGCCGCACTTTAAATGAAGAACAATTGAACTACACCACCACTGAGAAAGAATTAATTGCCATAGTATTTGCTTTTGATAAATTTAGACCTTACCTAATAGGCACTAAAGTTATTGTTCACACTGATCATTCGACTATAAAATACTTAGTGAACAAAAAGGATGCCAAGCCTAGACTTATTAGGTGGATCTTACTTTTGCAAGAATTTGACTTAGAGGTGGTAGATAGAAAAGGAACTGAAAATCAAGTTGCTGATCACTTATCTAGGCTAGAGAACAATTATGAATGCCATGACACTGTAGATATCCAAGAGGAATTTCCTGATGAGAAAATTTTATATGCCGCGGCAATCCCGTGGTACGCTGACCTTGTTAATTTTCTTGTTAGTGGAATTGTGCCTTTTGATTTGAATAGTCAGGCTAAAAAGAAGTTCAAGCACGATGCAAGGAACTATTTTTGGGATGAGCCATATCTGTTCAAACATTGTGCCGATCAGCTCATTAGACGATGTGTACCTGAAGATGAGCAAAGTGATATTTTGTTCCATTGTCATTCGACCCCAAGTGGAGGCCATTTTGGTGGAGCAAGGACTGCTGCTAAGGTCCTGCAATCAGTCTTTTACTGGCTAACTTTGTTTAGAGATGCCCAAGCATTTTACAAAGGATGTGATCGATGCCAACGGACTGGAAACATCTCCAGACAACATGAGATGCCGTTGCAAAATATTTTGGAGATAGAGCTGTTTGATGTGTGGGGCATTGATTTCATGGGACCATTCCTATCTTCTGAAGGAAAATTATATATATTGCTTGCTGTGGATTATGTGTCAAAGTGGGTGGAAGCAATAGCAACTTCAAAGAATGACTCCAAGACCGTACTCAAGTTTTTGCACAAGTATATTTTCACTCGGTTTGGAGTACCTCGTGCTATCATCAGTGATGAAGGAACCCATTTTGATAACAAGTTGATTGCCAAGGTATTGCTGAGATATGGAGTTCGACACAAGATTGCCACGGCATATCATCCGCAGACAAATGGCCAAGCTGAGATATCTAATCGAGAGATCAAGCAGATTTTAGAGAAAGTGGTGAACCCAAAGCGAAAGGATTGGTCGCCAAAGTTGGATGAAGCACTTTGGGCGTACAGAACAACATTCAAAACTCCTTTGGGGATGTCACCCTTCAAGTTAGTGTATGGTAAAGCTTGCCATCTCCCGGTTGAGCTTGAACATAAAGCTTATTGGGCTATCAAGCGATTGAATTTCGATGCTCAACTAGCTGGGGAGCAAAGATTATTAGAACTTAATGAAATAGAAGAGTTTAGAGCACAAGCATATGAGAATGCTTGGATATACAATGAGAAAACCAAGAAGTGGCATGACCAAAAACTGATGCCACAACATTTTCATGTGGGGCAACAAGTCTTGCTTTACAACTCCAGACTTAAACTCTTTCCTGGGAAGCTAAAATCTCGATGGTCAGGGCCATTTGAGGTGCATTATGTCTATCCCCATGGAGCTGTTGACATCAAGAGAATAGACAATGGGAAGATCTTCAAGGTCAATGGCCAGCGTCTGAAAGCCTACAATGGAATTCCACCACCGCACAACAAGGACATGTTACGACTGCACGATACTGAAGCGTGCTCAGAGGAGAACCAAAATTCGATGCCTCGGCATGGAATTTGTGTCTGTGCATAAGTAAAATTTATCATTCAAGTTTTTTTCTTTAGTTTTATTTTATTTTATTTTGTAATTAATTTTTGATCTGATTTGTAGGGACCACATTGCTGCAAACCGTACAAGGAGCAGTTACCAAAGGGAGGAAAGGACAAAGCATTAATTGGAGAGATATTCTTTTGATTTGTTTCTTTTTATTTAATTTAATTTCTGACATTTCTTTTTCTCTTTCCACAGACTTGTCCTATCACCATAATTACCTTTTGGCAGTTTTTTTTCCTTCCCTATACATGCCCAACCCCCCACCCACTAATTCCTCTCTTAACCGTCCTATCACCCCTTTTCCCTCCCAAATTTTTAAATTTTTCTTTTCTCTTTCTTTATTCATTTTTTCTCTTTCATGTTAACTTTTACTTTTTCTCTCTCTTTTATTCATCTTCTTCCCTTATTCTCTCCATAGCCGAAATACATCCAAGTTTTTAAAGCTTTCAAAAGCTTCTTCCTTTTTCATTTTTCTTACTTCAAAAACACTGAAAATGGTGCGCTCAAGACCAGCTCCAACCGACACGACCGCTTGGCAACAGTTTGAGAACGATGAGGCCAAGGCTCGGTTCTAAAACTTCAAGAACTAAAAACTCTTTTTTGAGTTGGGATTTATTTTTACCGAGGAAATCGATGGTGGTTTTGGACCCGATGTTATGGACATCGTGACGCCGCTCAAGTGGCAGAAGTTTGCACGTCATCCTGGTTTGGTGAACGCCTCATTAGTTAAGGAGTTCTATGCGAACATTTCCAAGCCCAATCAATACTCCATCTTCGTTCGAGGTAAGCAAATCCGTTTTATATCCACTGCTATTAATCGTTATTTTCATTTACAGGAGGTAGTAGACGGCCATGCCATGTTGGAAGAGGAAGCCGATAGCAACACATACGATGGGGTCTTGGAGGACATTTGTTTTAAAAACACTGAGTGGAATGGACGACAAACGAGTAGATACTCGGTCAACCGAGAACGTCTTCAGCCGCACGCAAAGTTATGGAATCACTTTCTCAAGCATAAACTAATGCTCACTTCCCACAACACTACGGTACTACAGAATCGAATGCCGAGGCAAGGTTACTTGCTCTCGAGGAAGCTGTGACGCAGACTCAAGCTCAACTGCATGCTTTACACGGTGACATCCGTAATATCTTTGGATACGTGAAGCATAGAGATGCTATGGTGGAATCGTTGTTTCAAGAAATTATTCCCCACGGTCAACGGAATTTCACTGGTTTCCCAGACAAAATTCTGCCGGCATTCAATTCCGAGGTATCTCCAGAGCCTGAGCACGATGCACCCGATCCTCCTGCTGCTGACCCTACTCCTGATACATACTTTTCTGAGACTCCTGAATATCCGCCCACTGTCCTTGTCGAAGAAACACCCAGCCCCGTCCCAGCACCCAATCCTTCTCATGCACAACGTAGTGGTTGCCGCACCAAGACCACGGCTGGACGCATTGCGCACTATACCCTTCTTCCCGAGTTCAGCCCAGCACCTATCCGAAAGCGCACCCGACGAGGAGCTAGCACCTCCAAAGCACCACCACCACGTAAACATTGAGGTACCTCTCTTGCATCCATTTTTATTTAGTTGCATTTCATTACATAACATATATTTTATAGTTAGTTTAGTTCTCTTTAAAGCATTGAGGATAATGCTTCCCTTAAGTTTGGGGGAGGTATTGTTCTTGGTAGGTCATATGCATGATAGCATTAGCATAGTATTATGCCATGGCATCATTAAATGGTAGGACAGTTAGATGAAATGTTTTGAGGATGCCCGATGCTGATAATTTTGTTAGGCTAGAATCTGAATGTAAATGACTGTTGAGAATGATAGAACTCACTCTAGGGCTTGATGCTTTGTGAAAAATATTTACACGATTTGTATGTTTTCTATACTAGAAAATTTAGGAAATTTTTATGAAGTAACTTTAGTTAGTCTTGGCATTGAAATAGTATGGTGTTGTTTAAAAGAAAATAAAAAACAAACTCCCTTAGAAATGAAACTGTGATAAATGCTTAAGCATAGCTGTGAGGGATACTCCTCTTTGCCGTGGCATTTCTTGGAACTTTCTTTAATAAATGGAAGCCTTGTGCATATGAGTCAATGAAAGAAGTCACGGGATGACTCTACTTAACTAGCTCAGGGATGGAAGGTATGCTCCCGTTCATCTAGAGTGTGGGAGAGTAGGTGTGATGAGCTGACTCCCTTCGTAACATCATTTAAAAAAAATCAAGAAAAGGGTAAAAATGTGCTTAATGATAAGTAAATGCCTTGACAAAAACTAGGGACTTGATTAGAAATTGTCTAATTCGCTAAGTATAGATTGGATACAATCACGCACATACACTACCACAAAGGATTTTGACCTAGGGAAAAGTACTTGAATTATTGATAAGTCTAACATGTTGAAGCCTATCGTTCTGAGGGTTGAAATTCAATTTTGTCCTACTGTCTTACTATCGAACTTTACCATGACATTATGCTTATGTAACTGCTATCCATTGCTTGAGGACAAGCAATAGCTTAAGTTTGGGGTGTGTTACTTCCTAAAAGGCTACTTTTAAAGCCTTTTTCACTTAAGTTATTATTTGTTTAAAAGCTCATTTTGTCATTTTAGGATCATGTAGTTGCATATAGTTGCATTTGTGGTGGTTGTGCTATTTTATTTCTTAATGGTACTGTTTAAGGGAAAGGTGCAGTTTGTCTATGGTGTGTAGGGAATAACAAGAAAAAGGATTCTTTGGGAAGTAATGCCGCGGTATCACACGTTGCTAAAGCAGATTGAAATGCCT